>NC_139464.1:126620000-126625000 GCF_057233095.1 Heloderma suspectum
GCGACGGGCCGGTACGCCACCACGCGTGCCAGTGGGAACGTGCGCATGCCCCACAGGAAGGTGAACAGTTCTGCGCTGATGTCTTGCACGAGCCGCTCCGGGGGCGGGTACACTGCTGCCAGGTTGGCCGCCGCCGGGAGCAGGTAGGTGCGCACATAGCGTGCTTTCTGGTACAGGGTGAGCCGCCAGGGCTTCCACTGTGCCACCCTGTTGCGGACCCCTTCTGCCCAGGAGTGCCAGTTGCACTTCCAGCCGTCCCTCCGCACGGAAAAGCGGATGCCGAGCAGCTTGACGTCGTTCTCCGCTTCCACGTCACCGGCGCCTGGTTCGGTGGCCTCCGCCACGCCGGCTCCCCTCGCTGGGCCGCCGCCACCGCTTCCACCGCTGCGCAGCCGCTGCGCTAGTGGCTTCCGCCGTACCGTACCCTCCAGCGTATCGAAAGAGACGACAAAGCTTTTCTCGGCATTCAGGCACGCTCCGGACGCCGCTGCGTATGCGTCAAAAAATCCTCCGCACTTCTGTCAGCTCCGCATTGTCATCTCGCACGAGCAGTGAGACGTCATCCGCGTGCGCTACGAGCTTGAGTGTAGGCGCTGCCGAGGCCCGGCCGTTTTGAGGGCCGCCGCCACCGCCGCCTTCGCTGCTGTCGTCGTCGCTGCTCCCGGTGTGCTGGGGCCACTTCCGCGGGTGGACTCCGGCCGCTCCTCCTTCCACTGTCATCCGGGTGGCCAGGTGGAAGCGCACACCGGTGATGCCTTTCTCCAGTTCCAGCCGACACAGCACCGCGTCCAGGCTCAGCACATAGAGCAGCGTGCTGAGCGGGCATCCCTGCCGTACGCCCGACTGGATGAGGATCGGTGCGCCGCGGTGCCCGTTCAGCTGCGGGACGATGGCCGCGCCGTGGTACAGCAGTCGCACATAGCCTACAAAGGTCTCGGGCACGCCCTTCCAGCGCAGCGCCGCCCACAGGAAGGCATGGTGTACGTTGTCGAAGGCCTTCTCCTGGTCCAGCTGGAGCAGCAGCCCGCGCCACTGGCTCATGCGTGCTAGCTGGAAGACTTCACGTAGTGCGCAGAGCGAGTCCTGCATGGCGCGCCCCGGCACCGCGCTGGTCTGCGCACGCACCACGATCTTCCCGGCCACGGCCGCCAGCCGTGCGTTGAGCACTGCTGCCAGCACGCGGTAGTCAACGTTGGTCAGCACGATGGGGCGCCAGTTCTTGAGCAGCGTCAGGTCTCCGCGCTTGGGGAAGAGGACGAGCGTGCCCTCGCCAAAAGTCACGCTAGTCCGGTCCTGTGCCAGGCACGCCGTGAAGACTTCCGCCAGGGGGCGTGCCAGCCAGGCACGGAATTTCTTGTAGAAGGCCCAGCCGAGGCCATCGGGACCTGGCGCAGAGCGGCTGCGCCCGCGCGCGATGGCCGCCGCCACCTCTTCCTCGGCGATGGGTGCCACCAGGCCGCGTGCGTCCTCCTCGTTCAGGCCCTCACACAGGCTGCGCCAGCCCCGCCTCCCGCCATCGCCGGGCATCGCATCGATGGCGTGCAGGAAGGCCTCGCTTTGGTTGGCAGCGATCTGGGTCTTCTTTGCAAAAAGGGCGCCATAGAAATCCTCAACGACCTGGAGCATCTCTCCCGGGCTCGTGCTGACGCCGTCCGCCTCCGTCCTGCGCAGCCCTTGGATGGCTGCCGGTGGGCTTGCGCCACCGCCCCTGGTCTTCGCCCACTCGTCAACATCTACGCTGCCACCACGCGTGCGGCACACCTTGGCCCGGCGCCGCCGGTCCCAGCGCTCGCGCTGGTAATGCGCGATGCTCTCCCGCGCCTGTGTCAGGACCTTGGTGTCGACAGGCTGGCCGCGCCCGGCACGCGCGTGGCACTGTAGGAAGTGGTAGACGGCATCGTGGTAGCGGCGTGTCTCTGCGGAGTAGGCCGCCCGCTCCTGCCGCCGGCACCGCTGCCGCACCTCTCGCTTGACTCGCTCCCACCACTCCAGCGGGGCCGCATCCCTGTATAGGCCCGCCGTGCGCAGCGACAGCAGGCACGCCAGCGTGGTCGCTACCAGCGCGCGGCACTCCTCCCGCTGAAGCGCCTCCGGGCGCAGGCGCCAAAGGGGTCGCCCCCTCGGGAAGACTTCGCCCACAGCCAGCTCTAGGCGCAGTATCCCGTGGTCGGACCACGGGGTGATGGTCACGGCGCAACGCTGTACGTAGACACTCTCCGGTGCGCGTACCCGGTCCACGCGGCTGGCAAAGCACGGGTGGTAGAACGTGTAGCGTGCAGCGGCACCGTCCCCGACGGGCGGATAACTGCCTGCGTACGCCCTCCGGCACCCTACTGGGAAGAAGTCGAGCGCGTTAGGGGCCTCGCGTGCCTTGTCCGCCAGTCCGGCCTGTGCCAGGAAGCGCTCCAGCTCACGCTCGTCTGGCAGCAGCGGGGCGCCGCCACCATGCAGCGGGCGCTCGGCCTCGCCCGCCGTGCGCACCCCGCCCACGTACGCGCTGCGGTCTGAGAGCCGGGAGCGGTTGTTAAAATCCCCGGCCACGAGCAGGCAACGACGCGTGTGGCACGCGTTCCGCAGATGTGCCCAGAAAGCCCGCCGCCGTGCGGCCTGTACGGGGGCGTAGAGCCCGCAGATGCGGAAGGCACGCTCCTCCGCCGTCCCGCTCGCCGATACGCTCCGCAGCGTCAGGTCCGCCACCAGCAGCCTCCCCGGCACCGCTTCCACGACTCCGTCGATGGCGAGGTCGGCCCGCGAGCGGAAGAGCAGCGCCACGCCCGCCGAGCCTTCCTCGCCGTCGTAGGACCACACCGACGGCCCGGCGGTCCAGAGCCGCTGTGCTCGGCTCCGCTGCTGCTCGTTGGTGAAGTGCAGCTCCTGCAAGATGAGCACGTCCTGCGCCAGCGCTGCCAGGGTTGGCAGGATCTCCTCCGCCCTGCGCCACGAGCGCAAGCCCCTAGCGTTCCACGTCGCGAGGCGTAGCGCAGTCATGGCGTTCAGGGGGTTGCGGCGGCCGCAGACTTCCCTACCCCCTCCGGAGGCCAAGCCGGAGGTGTAGCCTCACCAGGTCGCGCATCCGGGCACGCGTGGGGGGGTCCGGGTGACTCCCAGGGCGGAGGCGCACTGTGCTCTGGGGAGAGGGCGTACGGGACCAGGGCGAGCTCATCCCCGGTGTCCTCCACCGCACTCTCCGTCGACCTACTGTCCGGTGCCCTGATTTCTTTTTCTGGTCGCCTCCGGCCTCCCGGGCAGCCTCGCACGATGTTTCCTGTTCCATCCATGGCGGGAGCTGTCACTGCTCCTGAGCCGACCTCCACCATGCACGTAAAGTCCTGCCTTTCATCCAGCTCGCCGTTGGGGTCAGTCCCGTCCTGTTGCTCACTCCGCGCTTGTAGTACGGTGTTGGGGCCAGTTGGCGGGACAACTGACAGGTCTGCTGATAGTTCGGGGTCGGTGGGCAAGTCGGGTGTCTTCTGCGACGGCCGGCCCTCTCTATCCCTCCCCACCGGGGCTGTACCCACGCTTGGGGTCCCCGACTCCGTCGCGGCACCCCCTCCCCGCCGCCGCCTCTTCATCTTCCGGGCCCGCTGCGCATCCTCGGGCTGCTGCTCTCGCGGCGGGAGCGGCTGCACTGGCGGCGGAGAGGCGTCTTCCCCGCCTGCCTGCCCCTCCTTGGTTGCCGTCTGCTCTTCGGCCGCGCTCCCCCCTTGCCGGTCCTCTTCTAGACCAGGGTCGTTGTCGGCATGTAGGCGTTGGCCTGGCCCTTGCCACTCACCTTCCCCGAGGAGTCTGAAGGCGTTGCATGTCTGTAACACGGTGTTTTGTGCCCGCCACACCTCCACGCCTGTAGCACGTGGCGCGGCGCCTGCAACCCCGGCATCCGGGGTCCTGCCTTTCTTTCCTGCCGGCCGGCGGGTGACCGTCCGCCAGTCGGCGCCCTCCTCCCCCTGGTTGCCAGCGCCCCCCCGGGCCTTTGACTCTTGGGCGCGGGCCCTGTCCGGAGCCCCCGGCCTCACACCTTGCGCCTCCCCTTCCCGCCGTCTCTGTTGCGCTTGATGCCAGGCCTGTGCCTCTGCACGCTCCCGCCCCGCCTGGGCGGCCCTGTTCGCCGCACCCCACCGCTCCTCGTCCTCCCGGTTGTACTGGGCACGCGGACACCAAAAGTAGGTGTGCCCGGGCTCCTCGCACAGGTTGCAGCGGATGCTGGCCTGGCAGGCGGCCGTTGCGTGTCCGCGGACGCCGCACCGCGAGCACAGCGGCGTGGTGCAGTTCCGCCGCCGGTGGCCGTAGGAGCCGCACTGGAAGCACGCCGGCGGCTGGCCGCTGTACCGTGTGATGCCCCTCTCCGCCCCCAGGTAGAAGTACTTTGGGATGCGGCCTCCTCCCGTCTCCTCCCCCTTGAAGGCGACTACGCAACGGTATTCCCCAGTCCAAAAACCGTGCCGGTCACGCTTCTTGTCAGGTCCCATGAGTATTTTTGCATAGCGTGACACCCAGAGAGTCACGTCCTCCTCCGGGATGGCAGAGGTCCTGAAGATGACGGTCAGGACCTTCGTGTCACCCCGGAAGAGCGGCACCACCTCAAAGTCCGCCAGCAGGGCCGGGTTGGCGCGCTGCGCCGCTTTGCAGCCCACCCAAAAGCGGCGGTAGGCGTTCTCGGACGCCAGGCAGACGTCCGTCTCACGCGAGCCTGGAAGTTGAATGAGGGCCACCACATCCGCCCTGTCGAAGGCCAAAGTCTCCAGCAGGAGGACCGAGGCCAGGTAGTCCCGCGTGTCTTCCAGGTCAGCCCCCCGGTAGCGGAAGCGCACAACGTAGCGCCGCCACGGGTCTCTGCTCCTCGCGCCCGACCCGTCCGACAGGCCGTCGAGCAGGCGGCCCAGGTAGCCCTCCTCCTCCTCCTCCTCGCCGTCCTCATCCCAGGGAAAGGCGTCCCCTGTGCCGCTGCCGCCACCACCTCCACGGCGCCCGCCGTGCCGCTCTGCACGCGCGTTGCCGGCCAC
>NC_139464.1:126630000-126647500 GCF_057233095.1 Heloderma suspectum
TGGGGTTGGGGTTGGGGTTGGGGGGTTGGGGGGTTGGGGGGTTGGGGGGTTGGGGTTGGGGGGTTGGGGGGTTGGGGTTGGGGGGTTGGGGGGTTGGGGGGTTAGGGGGTTAGGGTTAGAGGGTTAGGGGGTTAGGGGGTTAGGGGGTTAGGGTTAGAGGGTTAGGGTTAGGGGGTTAGGGTTAGGGTTAGGGGGTTAGGGTTAGGGTTAGGGTTAGGGTTAGGGGGTTAGGGTTAGGGGGTTAGGGTTAGGGGGTTAGGGTTAGGGTTAGGGTTAGGGTTAGGGTTAGGGTTAGGGTTGGGGTTGGGGTTGGGGTTGGGGTTGGGGTTGGGGTTGGGGTTGGTTGGGGTTGGGGTTGGTTGGGGTTAGGGTTGGGGTTGGGGTTAGGGTTGGGGTTGGGGTTAGGGTTGGGGTTAGGGTTGGGGTTGGGGTTAGGGTTGGGGTTAGGGTTAGGGTTAGGGTTAGGGTTAGGGTTGGGGTTGGGGTTGGGGTTGGGGTTGGGGTTGGGGTTGGGGTTTTTTTTTTTTTAGGTTTTTTTATTTAAAAAATTCTTCCACCTGGCCGCCAGACTACACCCGAGCGCGAAAAACCGTAACAGGAAACGATTGTCTCTTCAACGTCTAACTAATACAAAGAAAAACTAGCTCACCTATTATCTAATACACAGAGTTGACTGTGGTGCCCCCTCAGTCTCCCCCGTCACGTTTCGCTCACGTGATGGGTGGTGTTGGCGCGGCTCCCGTGGCATTGGCCCGCCACGGCCAGAGCCGTCGCCAGCGCTCGGCAGGAAGATGCCCCCACTCGGCCCGACTCAGGGCCGCCAGCTGGCCCAGCACTACCCTCGTCGAGCCCGTAGCGTCGCATTCTCTCCGCGTCTTTTGTTCGCGGTGGCGCTGGTAGACCAGCGCGAGCAGGACGAAAAGGTTCACGAGCCGGGCCGTGGACCAGGGCACGTCCCAGTACTCCTCCGTCCTGCCGGCACTGCCGGCACGTTTCCTCGGCCCACGCAGGCCGCCGGGCCGCGGCTCTCTCCCCGCTGCCACGTCTTCCCACCGCTGCGCAAGCAGCGCTGGCCAGTCCAGTGCCTGCGCCACCTCCTCCCACAGACGCCGTGCCGCCGGGCACGTCCACATCGCGTGTTCGGCCGTCTCTCGCTGCGTCACGCCCAACTGCACGGCCTGGCTCTGGCAAGCGAGGCGCACGCACGCCTGAGCGGCTTCATCGCCCCGCAGCCAGGGCTTGCAGCCTTGCAGCGCGAGCACACCGTGGTAGGCCCGCCACCGCACCTCCCACAGCGCGTATGGCACACGCCGGTCCTGGAAGTACTCCAGTGGGTACTCCGGCTCACGCAGGTACTGCGGCCGGCCCTCCTTTGTGCACTCCCGCTCCGCGTGCGGCGTGAACATGCACGCGTCGAGCATGTCCCAATAGAGGCGGCGCTTGAGTTGTGCCAGCGGACCACCAGCACGTCGCGGCACCCATGGCGTGCCCGCTCCTTCCTCCGGCCCCCGGAAAGCTTGCGCCGGGACACGCCACTGCCGGACCGCTCCGTAGACCTCGGCGAGGTAGTCGGGCCCCATGGCCTTGGCGGCCTGTGTGATGCGGTAGTCCCAGGAACCCTCGTCCCACCAGCGTCGCGCCCATGCGCTGCCCCGCCAGCCACGCTCGAAACCTTCCATCCAGAAGTGCTCTGCTATGCGCGGGCGGCCTTCTGGCGCCGCACCGCTTGCCTCCGCACGTGCAAGCGCCCACTTCCCGAAGTTGCAGGCCAGGAAGGAGGCCAGCAGCGCCGGCCCAACTGCCGGGAAGGCCAGCCCCGCCTGCGCGACGGGCCGGTACGCCACCACGCGTGCCAGTGGGAACGTGCGCATGCCCCACAGGAAGGTGAACAGTTCTGCGCTGATGTCTTGCACGAGCCGCTCCGGGGGCGGGTACACTGCTGCCAGGTTGGCCGCCGCCGGGAGCAGGTAGGTGCGCACATAGCGTGCTTTCTGGTACAGGGTGAGCCGCCAGGGCTTCCACTGTGCCACCCTGTTGCGGACCCCTTCTGCCCAGGAGTGCCAGTTGCACTTCCAGCCGTCCCTCCGCACGGAAAAGCGGATGCCGAGCAGCTTGACGTCGTTCTCCGCTTCCACGTCACCGGCGCCTGGTTCGGTGGCCTCCGCCACGCCGGCTCCCCTCGCTGGGCCGCCGCCACCGCTTCCACCGCTGCGCAGCCGCTGCGCTAGTGGCTTCCGCCGTACCGTACCCTCCAGCGCATCGAAAGAGACGACAAAGCTTTTCTCGGCATTCAGGCACGCTCCGGACGCCGCTGCGTATGCGTCAAAAACCCTCCGCACTTCTGTCAGCTCCGCATTGTCATCTCGCACGAGCAGTGAGACGTCATCCGCGTGCGCTACGAGCTTGAGTGTAGGCGCTGCCGAGGCCCGGCCGTTTTGAGGGCCGCCGCCACCGCCGCCTTCGCTGCTGTCGTCGTCGCTGCTCCCGGTGTGCTGGGGCCACTTCCGCGGGTGGACTCCGGCCGCTCCTCCTTCCACTGTCATCCGGGTGGCCAGGTGGAAGCGCACACCGGTGATGCCTTTCTCCAGTTCCAGCCGACACAGCACCGCGTCCAGGCTCAGCACATAGAGCAGCGCGCTGAGCGGGCATCCCTGCCGTACGCCCGACTGGATGAGGATCGGTGCGCCGCGGTGCCCGTTCAGCTGCGGGACGATGGCCGCGCCGTGGTACAGCAGTCGCACATAGCCTACAAAGGTCTCGGGCACGCCCTTCCAGCGCAGCGCCGCCCACAGGAAGGCATGGTGTACGTTGTCGAAGGCCTTCTCCTGGTCCAGCTGGAGCAGCAGCCCGCGCCACTGGCCCATGCGTGCTAGCTGGAAGACTTCACGTAGTGCGCAGAGCGAGTCCTGCATGGCGCGCCCCGGCACCGCGCTGGTCTGCGCACGCACCACGATCTTCCCGGCCACGGCCGCCAGCCGTGCGTTGAGCACTGCTGCCAGCACGCGGTAGTCAACGTTGGTCAGCACGATGGGGCGCCAGTTCTTGAGCAGCGTCAGGTCTCCGCGCTTGGGGAAGAGGACGAGCGTGCCCTCGCCAAAAGTCACACTAGTCCGGTCCTGTGCCAGGCACGCCGTGAAGACTTCCGCCAGGGGGCGTGCCAGCCAGGCACGGAATTTCTTGTAGAAGGCCCAGCCGAGGCCATCGGGGCCTGGCGCAGAGCGGCTGCGCCCGCGCGCGATGGCCGCCGCCACCTCTTCCTCGGCGATGGGTGCCACCAGGCCGCGTGCGTCCTCCTCGTTCAGGCCCTCACACAGGCTGCGCCAGCCCCGCCTCCCGCCATCGCCGGGCATCGCATCGATGGCGTGCAGGAAGGCCTCGCTTTGGTTGGCAGCGATCTGGGTCTTCTTTGCAAAAAGGGCGCCATAGAAATCCTCAACGACCTGGAGCATCTCTCCCGGGCTCGTGCTGACGCCGTCCGCCTCCGTCCTTCGCAGCCCTTGGATGGCTGCCGGTGGGCTTGCGCCACCGCCCCTGGTCTTCGCCCACTCGTCAACATCTACGCTGCCACCACGCGTGCGGCACACCTTGGCCCGGCGCCGCCGGTCCCAGCGCTCGCGCTGGTAATGCGCGATGCTCTCCCGCGCCTGTGTCAGGACCTTGGTGTCGACAGGCTGGCCGCGCCCGGCACGCGCGTGGCACTGTAGGAAGTGGTAGACGGCATCGTGGTAGCGGCGTGTCTCTGCGGAGTAGGCCGCCCGCTCCTGCCGCCGGCACCGCTGCCGCACCTCTCGCTTGACTCGCTCCCACCACTCCAGCGGGGCCGCATCCCTGTATAGGCCCGCCGTGCGCAGCGACAGCAGGCACGCCAGCGTGGTCGCTACCAGCGCGCGGCACTCCTCCCGCTGAAGCGCCTCCGGGCGCAGGCGCCAAAGGGGTCGCCCCCTCGGGAAGACTTCGCCCACAGCCAGCTCTAGGCGCAGTATCCCGTGGTCGGACCACGGGGTGATGGTCACGGCGCAACGCTGTACGTAGACACTCTCCGGTGCGCGTACCCGGTCCACGCGGCTGGCAAAGCACGGGTGGTAGAACGTGTAGCGTGCAGCGGCACCGTCCCCGACGGGCGGATAACTGCCTGCGTACGCCCTCCGGCACCCTACTGGGAAGAAGTCGAGCGCGTTAGGGGCCTCGCGTGCCTTGTCCGCCAGTCCGGCCTGTGCCAGGAAGCGCTCCAGCTCACGCTCGTCTGGCAGCAGCGGGGCGCCGCCACCATGCAGCGGGCGCTCGGCCTCGCCCGCCGTGCGCACCCCGCCCACGTACGCGCTGCGGTCTGAGAGCCGGGAGCGGTTGTTAAAATCCCCGGCCACGAGCAGGCAACGACGTGTGTGGCACGCGTTCCGCAGATGTGCCCAGAAAGCCCGCCGCCGTGCAGCCTGTACGGGGGCGTAGAGCCCGCAGATGCGGAAGGCACGCTCCTCCGCCGTCCCGCTCGCCGATACGCTCCGCAGCGTCAGGTCCGCCACCAGCAGCCTCCCCGGCACCGCTTCCACGACTCCGTCGATGGCGAGGTCGGCCCGCGAGCGGAAGAGCAGCGCCACGCCCGCCGAGCCTTCCTCGCCGTCGTAGGACCACACCGACGGCCCGGCGGTCCAGAGCCGCTGTGCTCGGCTCCGCTGCTGCTCGTTGGTGAAGTGCAGCTCCTGCAAGATGAGCACGTCCTGCGCCAGCGCTGCCAGGGTTGGCAGGATCTCCTCCGCCCTGCGCCACGAGCGCAAGCCCCTAGCGTTCCACGTCGCGAGGCGTAGCGCAGTCATGGCGTTCAGGGGGTTGCGGCGGCCGCAGACTTCCCTACCCCCTCCGGAGGCCAAGCCGGAGGTGTAGCCTCACCAGGTCGCGCATCCGGGCACGCGTGGGGGGGTCCGGGTGACTCCCAGGGCGGAGGCGCACTGTGCTCTGGGGAGAGGGCGTACGGGACCAGGGCGAGCTCATCCCCGGTGTCCTCCACCGCACTCTCCGTCGACCTACTGTCCGGTGCCCTGATTTCTTTTTCTGGTCGCCTCCGGCCTCCCGGGCAGCCTCGCACGATGTTTCCTGTTCCATCCATGGCGGGAGCTGTCACTGCTCCTGAGCCGACCTCCACCATGCACGTAAAGTCCTGCCTTTCATCCAGCTCGCCGTTGGGGTCAGTCCCGTCCTGTTGCTCACTCCGCGCTTGTAGTACGGTGTTGGGGCCAGTTGGCGGGACAACTGACAGGTCTGCTGATAGTTCGGGGTCGGTGGGCAAGTCGGGTGTCTTCTGCGACGGCCGGCCCTCTCTATCCCTCCCCACCGGGGCTGTACCCACGCTTGGGGTCCCCGACTCCGTCGCGGCACCCCCTCCCCGCCGCCGCCTCTTCATCTTCCGGGCCCGCTGCGCATCCTCGGGCTGCTGCTCTCGCGGCGGGAGCGGCTGCACTGGCGGCGGAGAGGCGTCTTCCCCGCCTGCCTGCCCCTCCTTGGTTGCCGTCTGCTCTTCGGCCGCGCTCCCCCCTTGCCGGTCCTCTTCTAGACCAGGGTCGTTGTCGGCATGTAGGCGTTGGCCTGGCCCTTGCCACTCACCTTCCCCGAGGAGTCTGAAGGCGTTGCATGTCTGTAACACGGTGTTTTGTGCCCGCCACACCTCCACGCCTGTAGCACGTGGCGCGGCGCCTGCAACCCCGGCATCCGGGGTCCTGCCTTTCTTTCCTGCCGGCCGGCGGGTGACCGTCCGCCAGTCGGCGCCCTCCTCCCCCTGGTTGCCAGCGCCCCCCCGGGCCTTTGACTCTTGGGCGCGGGCCCTGTCCGGAGCCCCCGGCCTCACACCTTGCGCCTCCCCTTCCCGCCGTCTCTGTTGCGCTTGATGCCAGGCCTGTGCCTCTGCACGCTCCCGCCCCGCCTGGGCGGCCCTGTTCGCCGCACCCCACCGCTCCTCGTCCTCCCGGTTGTACTGGGCACGCGGACACCAAAAGTAGGTGTGCCCGGGCTCCTCGCACAGGTTGCAGCGGATGCTGGCCTGGCAGGCGGCCGTTGCGTGTCCGCGGACGCCGCACCGCGAGCACAGCGGCGTGGTGCAGTTCCGCCGCCGGTGGCCGTAGGAGCCGCACTGGAAGCACGCCGGCGGCTGGCCGCTGTACCGTGTGATGCCCCTCTCCGCCCCCAGGTAGAAGTACTTTGGGATGCGGCCTCCTCCCGTCTCCTCCCCCTTGAAGGCGACTACGCAACGGTATTCCCCAGTCCAAAAACCGTGCCGGTCACGCTTCTTGTCAGGTCCCATGAGTATTTTTGCATAGCGTGACACCCAGAGAGTCACGTCCTCCTCCGGGATGGCAGAGGTCCTGAAGATGACGGTCAGGACCTTCGTGTCACCCCGGAAGAGCGGCACCACCTCAAAGTCCGCCAGCAGGGCCGGGTTGGCGCGCTGCGCCGCTTTGCAGCCCACCCAAAAGCGGCGGTAGGCGTTCTCGGACGCCAGGCAGACGTCCGTCTCACGCGAGCCTGGAAGTTGAATGAGGGCCACCACATCCGCCCTGTCGAAGGCCAAAGTCTCCAGCAGGAGGACCGAGGCCAGGTAGTCCCGCGTGTCTTCCAGGTCAGCCCCCCGGTAGCGGAAGCGCACAACGTAGCGCCGCCACGGGTCTCTGCTCCTCGCGCCCGACCCGTCCGACAGGCCGTCGAGCAGGCGGCCCAGGTAGCCCTCCTCATCCTCCTCCTCGCCGTCCTCATCCCAGGGAAAGGCGTCCCCTGTGCCGCTGCCGCCACCACCTCCACGGCGCCCGCCGCGCCGCTCTGCACGCGCGTTGCCGGCCACCGAGGCGTAGGAGCGCGTCCCGCCGTTCGCCGCCGTCCGCTGTTCCCGCTGAGCTGCCGACGCTGCCGTCCCGGCCGTGGCCTCGTCCCTCGGGGTCGCGGAGTTCCGCCTAGCGCCGCCATCTCTGCCGCCGTTCCGAGCACCTGCAGGAGGCACAGCAACAGGCACGGCAGTACCTGGGGACAGACCGGCCTCTCCCCGGAGCCCCCCCTCCTGCTCCTGCTCCGTGTCTGAGGCAGCCCGTCCCGCTTGCCGTGCCCCTGTGACTCCGGCGCCGCTGCTCGCTCCTGACCCGGAGGCCCGCCCAGGACCCTTCCTGGGCCGCTTCTTGGCCGAGTCCTCCTCCGCCGCAGAGCCGGCGCTGCCGAGGCGCGTCTCCCCTCGTTTCCTCGAACCCGCGGCCGAGGGTGGCCTTCCCGGGGCTTTGAACGGGCCCGCCGGCTCGCCGCACTCTCCGCCGCTGCCACCCGGACCTCCCAGGTCATCCTCCCGCTCCCCGGAGCCCAGAGACTCACCGGCCGCCGTGGGCGGCACCTCCGATTGGGCCGCCCGCGGCGCTGTCCCCGTCGGTCGCGCCAGCCGTGCCGTCGCTGGAAGCTCCGCGTCATCTCGCCCTCGACCGCCGCGCTCTGCCGCCGCTCCGCCCGGCGCCGCTGCCATCGGCCTCCGCTCTGCCGCACGGCCAGCCATTGCTCCCTCGTCCGCCTGCCGCTGCTTCTCGATGCGCTGCCGCTGGCGCAGGAGGCCGATGACGTTCTCCAGCCACTCACGGAAGTCCGCCTGTGACACGAAGGAGGACCAGTCCTCGGTCCTGGCCAGGAAAAGTACCGGCGCGTCGCTCGGGGCGACGACCCACGTCCGGTGGATATCTTGGAACGTGCGCACCAGGCTGCCCGCCTCCAGCCAGGCCGGGAAGTCGGCGGGCGCGCCACGAGGCCTGCGCCCCACCAGGATCCGGCGTAACGCAGCCAGCGCCAGGGAGCGAACGAGGGCGAGTTGGTTCTCCGTGAGCCCACAGCAACGTCCGGCTAGGGTGTCCCATAGCGGGCGGAAGGTCTGGGTGAAGAAGTCCCAGACCCTGCCCTGGCTGTACTTAGACAGGTTGTTGGTCGGCACCGCGGGGAGGGCGATGCGGGCGACCACGTAGCCCCAGAGGCGCAGCAGGTCATATCGGTCAAACGTTGCCGGCACCACGAGCTCATGGACTCTGGCCAGCGGCGTGTGGAGAGCTTCCGTCCACCGCTGGAGGATCCGGAACTCGCGCGAGCCGCCTCCGCTGCCTCCGGAGGAGGAGCGGAGCGCCGGCAGGCCCCGGCTCATGTCCGTCTCCTCCTCCACCGACGACCCAAAGTCCGTCCCGAACTGCTGGCGGAGGAAGTCTGCGTCGACGCGGCCGCCCAGGAGCTCTTTGCCCGGCTCCCCGCTGCCGCGCTCCTGGCTGCTGCTGCGGCTGCTCTTCTCGCTGCTGCCATCCCCTGAGCTGCTCTCCCAGGGTAAGCGCCTTCGTGCGCCGTGCCTGTCCCTCACACCATTTCCCTGGGACCGAGGCTGCGCCACCGCCGCGAGGCTGGTGCCGCCCTCTGACAGGACCAGGCCCTCTCTGTCTCCCACCCGGGGCCCTCCACTGCAGCACACGCGGGCATTTCCGGGCTCTAACGCCTCCCTCCCTGCCTCCAGCAGTGGCGAGGGCGATGGGCCCCGTGTCACCGCACCGCCCACCCAACCTAGGGCGGCATGCTTGATCGGGGAGCGGGCTCTCCCGTCTCCACCCTCCGCCTCCTGGCCTGCATAGTCGGAGTCAGACCCGGGCGAGCGCCCGGCTCGGTCCGGACTCTCCACACACTCCCAGGCGTCCCCTTCACCTCCCCGGCGGCGCCGCACCCCGAAACGGAGCGCGAGGGCATCGCAGTGCCTCTCCAGGTCGCGCAGGGATCGCCAGAGCATGGACTTCTCTCGCCTGAATCCCTCCAGCCCATGGGCCCGCCGCTCCGCCTCCGTCATTTCCTCCAGCTCCGCCAGGCGCTCCTGCTGGGCGGCCATCTGGCCCACCAGCTTCTGCAGCCGCTCTCCCCTCTCGGTGCCTTCCGCCCAGGGGCGCACCCTCTCATACAGCGCGAGGTAGGCAGCGCGCCTCCCAGAGCGCTGCGGGCCCGCCTGCTCCCCCTCCACGCTCTCCTCTCCAAGCCCCTCGGCTGTTGTTCCGAGAACGGCCTCTTGCTCGGCCCCCACTGCAGCCAGGGCCAGCACAGCCCCCGCTGCCTCCTTACTGCCAGTAGCAGCCCAGGCCACTGCCTCCGAGTGCTGCCCATCAGCAAGGCTCCAGCCAGCTAATGCTGAGAGCCTGGCTGCCTGAGGCCTACTTTCGAGGCCCACCGGCTCCAGCCCCCCCTCACAACATTCCAGGGGCGTCCCAGGGCCCCCCGAGCCCTCTGGGCATGCCCCCCACTGTCCTGCACCCCTCAGTGACTCCTCCATGCAGCGGGGGCCCCCTCCTGCCGGCACAAAAGCCGCTTCTCCTACCTCCTCCTCCAGCAGCACTGCAGCAGCCGCAGCAGCAGCCATTTTTGTAGGCCTGCAGCTCTCCCGATACTCCAGGAGCTGTACAGGGGGGGTCCCTTCCAGAAAGTTTTTCCGGGGGACCCCCCCTCCGAGGGGGTCCATGACCGCACCCCCGGGTGCCCGGAGGACTCCCCCAGACTCCCCAGCAAGCGGGGTGCTGGCAGACGAGCTGGTTTTAAAGTTCCAGCTAATTGTTTGTTGGGACTCGCAGGAGCTCCAAACAAACACACCCTCTCCCTTCGAGAGGCAGGGTTAGGGTTAGGGTTAGGGTTAGGGTTAGGGTTGGGGTTGGGGTTGGGGTTGGGGGTGGGGGTGGGGGTGGGGGTGGGGGTGGGGGTTAGGGTTTTTTTTTTTTTTTAGGTTTTTTTATTTAAAAAATTCTTCCACCTGGCCGCCAGACTACACCCGAGCGCGAAAAACCGTAACAGGAAACGATTGTCTCTTCAACGTCTAACTAATACAAAGAAAAACTAGCTCACCTATTATCTAATACACAGAGTTGACTGTGGTGCCCCCTCAGTCCCCCCCGTCACGTTTCGCTCACGTGATGGGTGGTGTTGGCGCGGCTCCCGTGGCATTGGCCCGCCACGGCCAGAGCCGTCGCCAGCGCTCGGCAGGAAGATGCCCCCACTCGGCCCGACTCAGGGCCGCCAGCTGGCCCAGCACTACCCTCGTCGAGCCCGTAGCGTCGCATTCTCTCCGCGTCTTTTGTTCGCGGTGGCGCTGGTAGACCAGCGCGAGCAGGACGAAAAGGTTCACGAGCCGGGCCGTGGACCAGGGCACGTCCCAGTACTCCTCCGTCCTGCCGGCACTGCCGGCACGTTTCCTCGGCCCACGCAGGCCGCCGGGCCGCGGCTCTCTCCCCGCTGCCACGTCTTCCCACCGCTGCGCAAGCAGCGCTGGCCAGTCCAGTGCCTGCGCCACCTCCTCCCACAGACGCCGTGCCGCCGGGCACGTCCACATCGCGTGTTCGGCCGTCTCTCGCTGCGTCACGCCCAACTGCACGGCCTGGCTCTGGCAAGCGAGGCGCACGCACGCCTGAGCGGCTTCATCGCCCCGCAGCCAGGGCTTGCAGCCTTGCAGCGCGAGCACACCGTGGTAGGCCCGCCACCGCACCTCCCACAGCGCGTATGGCACACGCCGGTCCTGGAAGTACTCCAGTGGGTACTCCGGCTCACGCAGGTACTGCGGCCGGCCCTCCTTTGTGCGCTCCCGCTCCGCGTGCGGCGTGAACATGCACGCGTCGAGCATGTCCCAATAGAGGCGGCGCTTGAGTTGTGCCAGCGGACCACCAGCACGTCGCGGCACCCATGGCGTGCCCGCTCCTTCCTCCGGCCCCCGGAAAGCTTGCGCCGGGATACGCCACTGCCGGACCGCTCCGTAGACCTCGGCGAGGTAGTCGGGCCCCATGGCCTTGGCGGCCTGTGTGATGCGGTAGTCCCAGGAACCCTCGTCCCACCAGCGTCGCGCCCATGCGCTGCCCCGCCAGCCACGCTCGAAACCTTCCATCCAGAAGTGCTCTGCTATGCGCGGGCGGCCTTCTGGCGCCGCACCGCTTGCCTCCGCACGTGCAAGCGCCCACTTCCCGAAGTTGCAGGCCAGGAAGGAGGCCAGCAGCGCCGGCCCAACTGCCGGGAAGGCCAGCCCCGCCTGCGCGACGGGCCGGTACGCCACCACGCGTGCCAGTGGGAACGTGCGCATGCCCCACAGGAAGGTGAACAGTTCTGCGCTGATGTCTTGCACGAGCCGCTCCGGGGGCGGGTACACTGCTGCCAGGTTGGCCGCCGCCGGGAGCAGGTAGGTGCGCACATAGCGTGCTTTCTGGTACAGGGTGAGCCGCCAGGGCTTCCACTGTGCCACCCTGTTGCGGACCCCTTCTGCCCAGGAGTGCCAGTTGCACTTCCAGCCGTCCCTCCGCACGGAAAAGCGGATGCCGAGCAGCTTGACGTCGTTCTCCGCTTCCACGTCACCGGCGCCTGGTTCGGTGGCCTCCGCCACGCCGGCTCCCCTCGCTGGGCCGCCGCCACCGCTTCCACCGCTGCGCAGCCGCTGCGCTAGTGGCTTCCGCCGTACCGTACCCTCCAGCGCATCGAAAGAGACGACAAAGCTTTTCTCGGCATTCAGGCACGCTCCGGACGCCGCTGCGTATGCGTCAAAAACCCTCCGCACTTCTGTCAGCTCCGCATTGTCATCTCGCACAAGCAGTGAGACGTCATCCGCGTGCGCTACGAGCTTGAGTGTAGGCGCTGCCGAGGCCCGGCCGTTTTGAGGGCCGCCGCCACCGCCGCCTTCGCTGCTGTCGTCGTCGCTGCTCCCGGTGTGCTGGGGCCACTTCCGCGGGTGGACTCCGGCCGCTCCTCCTTCCACTGTCATCCGGGTGGCCAGGTGGAAGCGCACACCGGTGATGCCTTTCTCCAGTTCCAGCCGACACAGCACCGCGTCCAGGCTCAGCACATAGAGCAGCGCGCTGAGCGGGCATCCCTGCCGTACGCCCGACTGGATGAGGATCGGTGCGCCGCGGTGCCCGTTCAGCTGCGGGACGATGGCCGCGCCGTGGTACAGCAGTCGCACATAGCCTACAAAGGTCTCGGGCACGCCCTTCCAGCGCAGCGCCGCCCACAGGAAGGCATGGTGTACGTTGTCGAAGGCCTTCTCCTGGTCCAGCTGGAGCAGCAGCCCGCGCCACTGGCCCATGCGTGCTAGCTGGAAGACTTCACGTAGTGCGCAGAGCGAGTCCTGCATGGCGCGCCCCGGCACCGCGCTGGTCTGCGCACGCACCACGATCTTCCCGGCCACGGCCGCCAGCCGTGCGTTGAGCACTGCTGCCAGCACGCGGTAGTCAACGTTGGTCAGCACGATGGGGCGCCAGTTCTTGAGCAGCGTCAGGTCTCCGCGCTTGGGGAAGAGGACGAGCGTGCCCTCGCCAAAAGTCACGCTAGTCCGGTCCTGTGCCAGGCACGCCGTGAAGACTTCCGCCAGGGGGCGTGCCAGCCAGGCACGGAATTTCTTGTAGAAGGCCCAGCCGAGGCCATCGGGGCCTGGCGCAGAGCGGCTGCGCCCGCGCGCGATGGCCGCCGCCACCTCTTCCTCGGCGATGGGTGCCACCAGGCCGCGTGCGTCCTCCTCGTTCAGGCCCTCACACAGGCTGCGCCAGCCCCGCCTCCCGCCATCGCCGGGCATCGCATCGATGGCGTGCAGGAAGGCCTCGCTTTGGTTGGCAGCGATCTGGGTCTTCTTTGCAAAAAGGGCGCCATAGAAATCCTCAACGACCTGGAGCATCTCTCCCGGGCTCGTGCTGACGCCGTCCGCCTCCGTCCTGCGCAGCCCTTGGATGGCTGCCGGTGGGCTTGCGCCACCGCCCCTGGTCTTCGCCCACTCGTCAACATCTACGCTGCCACCACGCGTGCGGCACACCTTGGCCCGGCGCCGCCGGTCCCAGCGCTCGCGCTGGTAATGCGCGATGCTCTCCCGCGCCTGTGTCAGGACCTTGGTGTCGACAGGCTGGCCGCGCCCGGCACGCGCGTGGCACTGTAGGAAGTGGTAGACGGCATCGTGGTAGCGGCGTGTCTCTGCGGAGTAGGCCGCCCGCTCCTGCCGCCGGCACCGCTGCCGCACCTCTCGCTTGACTCGCTCCCACCACTCCAGCGGGGCCGCATCCCTGTATAGGCCCGCCGTGCGCAGCGACAGCAGGCACGCCAGCGTGGTCGCTACCAGCGCGCGGCACTCCTCCCGCTGAAGCGCCTCCGGGCGCAGGCGCCAAAGGGGTCGCCCCCTCGGGAAGACTTCGCCCACAGCCAGCTCTAGGCGCAGTATCCCGTGGTCGGACCACGGGGTGATGGTCACGGCGCAACGCTGTACGTAGACACTCTCCGGTGCGCGTACCCGGTCCACGCGGCTGGCAAAGCACGGGTGGTAGAACGTGTAGCGTGCAGCGGCACCGTCCCCGACGGGCGGATAACTGCCTGCGTACGCCCTCCGGCACCCTACTGGGAAGAAGTCGAGCGCGTTAGGGGCCTCGCGTGCCTTGTCCGCCAGTCCGGCCTGTGCCAGGAAGCGCTCCAGCTCACGCTCGTCTGGCAGCAGCGGGGCGCCGCCACCATGCAGCGGGCGCTCGGCCTCGCCCGCCGTGCGCACCCCGCCCACGTACGCGCTGCGGTCTGAGAGCCGGGAGCGGTTGTTAAAATCCCCGGCCACGAGCAGGCAACGACGCGTGTGGCACGCGTTCCGCAGATGTGCCCAGAAAGCCCGCCGCCGTGCGGCCTGTACGGGGGCGTAGAGCCCGCAGATGCGGAAGGCACGCTCCTCCGCCGTCCCGCTCGCCGATACGCTCCGCAGCGTCAGGTCCGCCACCAGCAGCCTCCCCGGCACCGCTTCCACGACTCCGTCGATGGCGAGGTCGGCCCGCGAGCGGAAGAGCAGCGCCACGCCCGCCGAGCCTTCCTCGCCGTCGTAGGACCACACCGACGGCCCGGCGGTCCAGAGCCGCTGTGCTCGGCTCCGCTGCTGCTCGTTGGTGAAGTGCAGCTCCTGCAAGATGAGCACGTCCTGCGCCAGCGCTGCCAGGGTTGGCAGGATCTCCTCCGCCCTGCGCCACGAGCGCAAGCCCCTAGCGTTCCACGTCGCGAGGCGTAGCGCAGTCATGGCGTTCAGGGGGTTGCGGCGGCCGCAGACTTCCCTACCCCCTCCGGAGGCCAAGCCGGAGGTGTAGCCTCACCAGGTCGCGCATCCGGGCACGCGTGGGGGGGTCCGGGTGACTCCCAGGGCGGAGGCGCACTGTGCTCTGGGGAGAGGGCGTACGGGACCAGGGCGAGCTCATCCCCGGTGTCCTCCACCGCACTCTCCGTCGACCTACTGTCCGGTGCCCTGATTTCTTTTTCTGGTCGCCTCCGGCCTCCCGGGCAGCCTCGCACGATGTTTCCTGTTCCATCCATGGCGGGAGCTGTCACTGCTCCTGAGCCGACCTCCACCATGCACGTAAAGTCCTGCCTTTCATCCAGCTCGCCGTTGGGGTCAGTCCCGTCCTGTTGCTCACTCCGCGCTTGTAGTACGGTGTTGGGGCCAGTTGGCGGGACAACTGACAGGTCTGCTGATAGTTCGGGGTCGGTGGGCAAGTCGGGTGTCTTCTGCGACGGCCGGCCCTCTCTATCCCTCCCCACCGGGGCTGTACCCACGCTTGGGGTCCCCGACTCCGTCGCGGCACCCCCTCCCCGCCGCCGCCTCTTCATCTTCCGGGCCCGCTGCGCATCCTCGGGCTGCTGCTCTCGCGGCGGGAGCGGTTGCACTGGCGGCGGAGAGGCGTCTTCCCCGCCTGCCTGCCCCTCCTTGGTTGCCGTCTGCTCTTCGGCCGCGCTCCCCCCTTGCCGGTCCTCTTCTAGACCAGGGTCGTTGTCGGCATGTAGGCGTTGGCCTGGCCCTTGCCACTCACCTTCCCCGAGGAGTCTGAAGGCGTTGCATGTCTGTAACACGGTGTTTTGTGCCCGCCACACCTCCACGCCTGTAGCCCGTGGCGCGGCGCCTGCAACCCCGGCATCCGGGGTCCTGCCTTTCTTTCCTGCCGGCCGGCGGGTGACCGTCCGCCAGTCGGCGCCCTCCTCCCCCTGGTTGCCAGCGCCCCCCCGGGCCTTTGACTCTTGGGCGCGGGCCCTGTCCGGAGCCCCCGGCCTCACACCTTGCGCCTCCCCTTCCCGCCGTCTCTGTTGCGCTTGATGCCAGGCCTGTGCCTCTGCACGCTCCCGCCCCGCCTGGGCGGCCCTGTTCGCCGCACCCCACCGCTCCTCGTCCTCCCGGTTGTACTGGGCACGCGGACACCAAAAGTAGGTGTGCCCGGGCTCCTCGCACAGGTTGCAGCGGATGCTGGCCTGGCAGGCGGCCGTTGCGTGTCCGCGGACGCCGCACCGCGAGCACAGCGGCGTGGTGCAGTTCCGCCGCCGGTGGCCGTAGGAGCCGCACTGGAAGCACGCCGGCGGCTGGCCGCTGTACCGTGTGATGCCCCTCTCCGCCCCCAGGTAGAAGTACTTTGGGATGCGGCCTCCTCCCGTCTCCTCCCCCTTGAAGGCGACTACGCAACGGTATTCCCCAGTCCAAAAACCGTGCCGGTCACGCTTCTTGTCAGGTCCCATGAGTATTTTTGCATAGCGTGACACCCAGAGAGTCACGTCCTCCTCCGGGATGGCAGAGGTCCTGAAGATGACGGTCAGGACCTTCGTGTCACCCCGGAAGAGCGGCACCACCTCAAAGTCCGCCAGCAGGGCCGGGTTGGCGCGCTGCGCCGCTTTGCAGCCCACCCAAAAGCGGCGGTAGGCGTTCTCGGACGCCAGGCAGACGTCCGTCTCACGCGAGCCTGGAAGTTGAATGAGGGCCACCACATCCGCCCTGTCGAAGGCCAAAGTCTCCAGCAGGAGGACCGAGGCCAGGTAGTCCCGCGTGTCTTCCAGGTCAGCCCCCCGGTAGCGGAAGCGCACAACGTAGCGCCGCCACGGGTCTCTGCTCCTCGCGCCCGACCCGTCCGACAGGCCGTCGAGCAGGCGGCCCAGGTAGCCCTCCTCATCCTCCTCCTCGCCGTCCTCATCCCAGGGAAAGGCGTCCCCTGTGCCGCTGCCGCCACCACCTCCACGGCGCCCGCCGCGCCGCTCTGCACGCGCGTTGCCGGCCACCGAGGCGTAGGAGCGCGTCCCGCCGTTCGCCGCCGTCCGCTGTTCCCGCTGAGCTGCCGACGCTGCCGTCCCGGCCGTGGCCTCGTCCCTCGGGGTCGCGGAGTTCCGCCTAGCGCCGCCATCTCTGCCGCCGTTCCGAGCACCTGCAGGAGGCACAGCAACAGGCACGGCAGTACCTGGGGACAGACCGGCCTCTCCCCGGAGCCCCCCCTCCTGCTCCTGCTCCGTGTCTGAGGCAGCCCGTCCCGCTTGCCGTGCCCCTGTGACTCCGGCGCCGCTGCTCGCTCCTGACCCGGAGGCCCGCCCAGGACCCTTCCTGGGCCGCTTCTTGGCCGAGTCCTCCTCCGCCGCAGAGCCGGCGCTGCCGAGGCGCGTCTCCCCTCGTTTCCTCGAACCCGCGGCCGAGGGCGGCCTTCCCGGGGCTTTGAACGGGCCCGCCGGCTCGCCGCACTCTCCGCCGCTGCCACCCGGACCTCCCAGGTCATCCTCCCGCTCCCCGGAGCCCAGAGACTCACCGGCCGCCGTGGGCGGCACCTCCGATTGGGCCGCCCGCGGCGCTGTCCCCGTCGGTCGCGCCAGCCGTGCCGTCGCTGGACGCTCCGCGTCATCTCGCCCTCGACCGCCGCGCTCTGCCGCCGCTCCGCCCGGCGCCGCTGCCATCGGCCTCCGCTCTGCCGCACGGCCAGCCATTGCTCCCTCGTCCGCCTGCCGCTGCTTCTCGATGCGCTGCCGCTGGCGCAGGAGGCCGATGACGTTCTCCAGCCACTCACGGAAGTCCGCCTGTGACACGAAGGAGGACCAGTCCTCGGTCCTGGCCAGGAAAAGTACCGGCGCGTCGCTCGGGGCGACGACCCACGTCCGGTGGATATCTTGGAACGTGCGCACCAGGCTGCCCGCCTCCAGCCAGGCCGGGAAGTCGGCGGGCGCGCCACGAGGCCTGCGCCCCACCAGGATCCGGCGTAACGCAGCCAGCGCCAGGGAGCGAACGAGGGCGAGTTGGTTCTCCGTGAGCCCACAGCAACGTCCGGCTAGGGTGTCCCATAGCGGGCGGAAGGTCTGGGTGAAGAAGTCCCAGACCCTGCCCTGGCTGTACTTAGACAGGTTGTTGGTCGGCACCGCGGGGAGGGCGATGCGGGCGACCACGTAGCCCCAGAGGCGCAGCAGGTCATATCGGTCAAACGTTGCCGGCACCACGAGCTCATGGACTCTGGCCAGCGGCGTGTGGAGAGCTTCCGTCCACCGCTGGAGGATCCGGAACTCGCGCGAGCCGCCTCCGCTGCCTCCGGAGGAGGAGCGGAGCGCCGGCAGGCCCCGGCTCATGTCCGTCTCCTCCTCCACCGACGACCCAAAGTCCGTCCCGAACTGCTGGCGGAGGAAGTCTGCGTCGACGCGGCCGCCCAGGAGCTCTTTGCCCGGCTCCCCGCTGCCGCGCTCCTGGCTGCTGCTGCGGCTGCTCTTCTCGCTG
>NC_139464.1:126672500-126680000 GCF_057233095.1 Heloderma suspectum
CTCGCTGCGTCACGCCCAACTGCACGGCCTGGCTCTGGCAAGCGAGGCGCACGCACGCCTGAGCGGCTTCATCGCCCCGCAGCCAGGGCTTGCAGCCTTGCAGCGCGAGCACACCGTGGTAGGCCCGCCACCGCACCTCCTACAGCGCGTATGGCACACGCCGGTCCTGGAAGTACTCCAGTGGGTACTCCGGCTCACGCAGGTACTGCGGCCGGCCC
Source organism: Heloderma suspectum (assembly GCF_057233095.1). Classification (NCBI taxonomy): domain Eukaryota; kingdom Metazoa; phylum Chordata; class Lepidosauria; order Squamata; family Helodermatidae; genus Heloderma; species Heloderma suspectum. The sequence continues at coordinate 126,672,719 of NC_139464.1, forward strand.
TCCTTTGTGCGCTCCCGCTCCGCGTGCGGCGTGAACATGCACGCGTCGAGCATGTCCCAATAGAGGCGGCGCTTGAGTTGTGCCAGCGGACCACCAGCACGTCGCGGCACCCATGGCGTGCCCGCTCCTTCCTCCGGCCCCCGGAAAGCTTGCGCCGGGACACGCCACTGCCGGACCGCTCCGTAGACCTCGGCGAGGTAGTCGGGCCCCATGGCCTTGGCGGCCTGTGTGATGCGGTAGTCCCAGGAACCCTCGTCCCACCAGCGTCGCGCCCATGCGCTGCCCCGCCAGCCACGCTCGAAACCTTCCATCCAGAAGTGCTCTGCTATGCGCGGGCGGCCTTCTGGCGCCGCACCGCTTGCCTCCGCACGTGCAAGCGCCCACTTCCCGAAGTTGCAGGCCAGGAAGGAGGCCAGCAGCGCCGGCCCAACTGCCGGGAAGGCCAGCCCCGCCTGCGCGACGGGCCGGTACGCCACCACGCGTGCCAGTGGGAACGTGCGCATGCCCCACAGGAAGGTGAACAGTTCTGCGCTGATGTCTTGCACGAGCCGCTCCGGGGGCGGGTACACTGCTGCCAGGTTGGCCGCCGCCGGGAGCAGGTAGGTGCGCACATAGCGTGCTTTCTGGTACAGGGTGAGCCGCCAGGGCTTCCACTGTGCCACCCTGTTGCGGACCCCTTCTGCCCAGGAGTGCCAGTTGCACTTCCAGCCGTCCCTCCGCACGGAAAAGCGGATGCCGAGCAGCTTGACGTCGTTCTCCGCTTCCACGTCACCGGCGCCTGGTTCGGTGGCCTCCGCCACGCCGGCTCCCCTCGCTGGGCCGCCGCTACCGCTTCCACCGCTGCGCAGCCGCTGCGCTAGTGGCTTCCGCCGTACCGTACCCTCCAGCGCATCGAAAGAGACGACAAAGCTTTTCTCGGCATTCAGGCACGCTCCGGACGCCGCTGCGTATGCGTCAAAAACCCTCCGCACTTCTGTCAGCTCCGCATTGTCATCTCGCACGAGCAGTGAGACGTCATCCGCGTGCGCTACGAGCTTGAGTGTAGGCGCTGCCGAGGCCCGGCCGTTTTGAGGGCCGCCGCCACCGCCGCCTTCGCTGCTGTCGTCGTCGCTGCTCCCGGTGTGCTGGGGCCACTTCCGCGGGTGGATTCCGGCCGCTCCTCCTTCCACTGTCATCCGGGTGGCCAGGTGGAAGCGCACACCGGTGATGCCTTTCTCCAGTTCCAGCCGACACAGCACCGCGTCCAGGCTCAGCACATAGAGCAGCGCGCTGAGCGGGCATCCCTGCCGTACGCCCGACTGGATGAGGATCGGTGCGCCGCGGTGCCCGTTCAGCTGCGGGACGATGGCCGCGCCGTGGTACAGCAGTCGCACATAGCCTACAAAGGTCTCGGGCACGCCCTTCCAGCGCAGCGCCGCCCACAGGAAGGCATGGTGTACGTTGTCGAAGGCCTTCTCCTGGTCCAGCTGGAGCAGCAGCCCGCGCCACTGGCCCATGCGTGCTAGCTGGAAGACTTCACGTAGTGCGCATAGCGAGTCCTGCATGGCGCGCCCCGGCACCGCGCTGGTCTGCGCACGCACCACGATCTTCCCGGCCACGGCCGCCAGCCGTGCGTTGAGCACTGCTGCCAGCACGCGGTAGTCAACGTTGGTCAGCACGATGGGGCGCCAGTTCTTGAGCAGCGTCAGGTCTCCGCGCTTGGGGAAGAGGACGAGCGTGCCCTCGCCAAAAGTCACGCTAGTCCGGTCCTGTGCCAGGCACGCCGTGAAGACTTCCGCCAGGGGGCGTGCCAGCCAGGCACGGAATTTCTTGTAGAAGGCCCAGCCGAGGCCATCGGGGCCTGGCGCAGAGCGGCTGCGCCCGCGCGCGATGGCCGCCGCCACCTCTTCCTCGGCGATGGGTGCCACCAGGCCGCGTGCGTCCTCCTCGTTCAGGCCCTCACACAGGCTGCGCCAGCCCCGCCTCCCGCCATCGCCGGGCATCGCATCGATGGCGTGCAGGAAGGCCTCGCTTTGGTTGGCAGCGATCTGGGTCTTCTTTGCAAAAAGGGCGCCATAGAAATCCTCAACGACCTGGAGCATCTCCCCCGGGCTCGTGCTGACGCCGTCCGCCTCCGTCCTGCGCAGCCCTTGGATGGCTGCCGGTGGGCTTGCGCCACCGCCCCTGGTCTTCGCCCACTCGTCAACATCTACGCTGCCACCACGCGTGCGGCACACCTTGGCCCGGCGCCGCCGGTCCCAGCGCTCGCGCTGGTAATGCGCGATGCTCTCCCGCGCCTGTGTCAGGACCTTGGTGTCGACAGGCTGGCCGCGCCCGGCACGCGCGTGGCACTGTAGGAAGTGGTAGACGGCATCGTGGTAGCGGCGTGTCTCTGCGGAGTAGGCCGCCCGCTCCTGCCGCCGGCACCGCTGCCGCACCTCTCGCTTGACTCGCTCCCACCACTCCAGCGGGGCCGCATCCCTGTATAGGCCCGCCGTGCGCAGCGACAGCAGGCACGCCAGCGTGGTCGCTACCAGCGCGCGGCACTCCTCCCGCTGAAGCGCCTCCGGGCGCAGGCGCCAAAGGGGTCGCCCCCTCGGGAAGACTTCGCCCACAGCCAGCTCTAGGCGCAGTATCCCGTGGTCGGACCACGGGGTGATGGTCACGGCGCAACGCTGTACGTAGACACTCTCCGGTGCGCGTACCCGGTCCACGCGGCTGGCAAAGCACGGGTGGTAGAACGTGTAGCGTGCAGCGGCACCGTCCCCGACGGGCGGATAACTGCCTGCGTACGCCCTCCGGCACCCTACTGGGAAGAAGTCGAGCGCGTTAGGGGCCTCGCGTGCCTTGTCCGCCAGTCCGGCCTGTGCCAGGAAGCGCTCCAGCTCACGCTCGTCTGGCAGCAGCGGGGCGCCGCCACCATGCAGCGGGCGCTCGGCCTCGCCCGCCGTGCGCACCCCGCCCACGTACGCGCTGCGGTCTGAGAGCCGGGAGCGGTTGTTAAAATCCCCGGCCACGAGCAGGCAACGACGCGTGTGGCACGCGTTCCGCAGATGTGCCCAGAAAGCCCGCCGCCGTGCGGCCTGTACGGGGGCGTAGAGCCCGCAGATGCGGAAGGCACGCTCCTCCGCCGTCCCGCTCGCCGATACGCTCCGCAGCGTCAGGTCCGCCACCAGCAGCCTCCCCGGCACCGCTTCCACGACTCCGTCGATGGCGAGGTCGGCCCGCGAGCGGAAGAGCAGCGCCACGCCCGCCGAGCCTTCCTCGCCGTCGTAGGACCACACCGACGGCCCGGCGGTCCAGAGCCGCTGTGCTCGGCTCCGCTGCTGCTCGTTGGTGAAGTGCAGCTCCTGCAAGATGAGCACGTCCTGCGCCAGCGCTGCCAGGGTTGGCAGGATCTCCTCCGCCCTGCGCCACGAGCGCAAGCCCCTAGCGTTCCACGTCGCGAGGCGTAGCGCAGTCATGGCGTTCAGGGGGTTGCGGCGGCCGCAGACTTCCCTACCCCCTCCGGAGGCCAAGCCGGAGGTGTAGCCTCACCAGGTCGCGCATCCGGGCACGCGTGGGGGGGTCCGGGTGACTCCCAGGGCGGAGGCGCACTGTGCTCTGGGGAGAGGGCGTACGGGACCAGGGCGAGCTCATCCCCGGTGTCCTCCACCGCACTCTCCGTCGACCTACTGTCCGGTGCCCTGATTTCTTTTTCTGGTCGCCTCCGGCCTCCCGGGCAGCCTCGCACGATGTTTCCTGTTCCATCCATGGCGGGAGCTGTCACTGCTCCTGAGCCGACCTCCACCATGCACGTAAAGTCCTGCCTTTCATCCAGCTCGCCGTTGGGGTCAGTCCCGTCCTGTTGCTCACTCCGCGCTTGTAGTACGGTGTTGGGGCCAGTTGGCGGGACAACTGACAGGTCTGCTGATAGTTCGGGGTCGGTGGGCAAGTCGGGTGTCTTCTGCGACGGCCGGCCCTCTCTATCCCTCCCCACCGGGGCTGTACCCACGCTTGGGGTCCCCGACTCCGTCGCGGCACCCCCTCCCCGCCGCCGCCTCTTCATCTTCCGGGCCCGCTGCGCATCCTCGGGCTGCTGCTCTCGCGGCGGGAGCGGCTGCACTGGCGGCGGAGAGGCGTCTTCCCCGCCTGCCTGCCCCTCCTTGGTTGCCGTCTGCTCTTCGGCCGCGCTCCCCCCTTGCCGGTCCTCTTCTAGACCAGGGTCGTTGTCGGCATGTAGGCGTTGGCCTGGCCCTTGCCACTCACCTTCCCCGAGGAGTCTGAAGGCGTTGCATGTCTGTAACACGGTGTTTTGTGCCCGCCACACCTCCACGCCTGTAGCACGTGGCGCGGCGCCTGCAACCCCGGCATCCGGGGTCCTGCCTTTCTTTCCTGCCGGCCGGCGGGTGACCGTCCGCCAGTCGGCGCCCTCCTCCCCCTGGTTGCCAGCGCCCCCCCGGGCCTTTGACTCTTGGGCGCGGGCCCTGTCCGGAGCCCCCGGCCTCACACCTTGCGCCTCCCCTTCCCGCCGTCTCTGTTGCGCTTGATGCCAGGCCTGTGCCTCTGCACGCTCCCGCCCCGCCTGGGCGGCCCTGTTCGCCGCACCCCACCGCTCCTCGTCCTCCCGGTTGTACTGGGCACGCGGACACCAAAAGTAGGTGTGCCCGGGCTCCTCGCACAGGTTGCAGCGGATGCTGGCCTGGCAGGCGGCCGTTGCGTGTCCGCGGACGCCGCACCGCGAGCACAGCGGCGTGGTGCAGTTCCGCCGCCGGTGGCCGTAGGAGCCGCACTGGAAGCACGCCGGCGGCTGGCCGCTGTACCGTGTGATGCCCCTCTCCGCCCCCAGGTAGAAGTACTTTGGGATGCGGCCTCCTCCCGTCTCCTCCCCCTTGAAGGCGACTACGCAACGGTATTCCCCAGTCCAAAAACCGTGCCGGTCACGCTTCTTGTCAGGTCCCATGAGTATTTTTGCATAGCGTGACACCCAGAGAGTCACGTCCTCCTCCGGGATGGCAGAGGTCCTGAAGATGACGGTCAGGACTTTCGTGTCACCCCGGAAGAGCGGCACCACCTCAAAGTCCGCCAGCAGGGCCGGGTTGGCGCGCTGCGCCGCTTTGCAGCCCACCCAAAAGCGGCGGTAGGCGTTCTCGGACGCCAGGCAGACGTCCGTCTCACGCGAGCCTGGAAGTTGAATGAGGGCTACCACATCCGCCCTGTCGAAGGCCAAAGTCTCCAGCAGGAGGACCGAGGCCAGGTAGTCCCGCGTGTCTTCCAGGTCAGCCCCCCGGTAGCGGAAGCGCACAACGTAGCGCCGCCACGGGTCTTTGCTCCTCGCGCCCGACCCGTCCGACAGGCCGTCGAGCAGGCGGCCCAGGTAGCCCTCCTCATCCTCCTCCTCGCCGTCCTCATCCCAGGGAAAGGCGTCCCCTGTGCCGCTGCCGCCACCACCTCCACGGCGCCCGCCGCGCCGCTCTGCACGCGCGTTGCCGGCCACCGAGGCGTAGGAGCGCGTCCCGCCGTTCGCCGCCGTCCGCTGTTCCCGCTGAGATGCCGACGCTGCCGTCCCGGCCGTGGCCTCGTCCTTCGGGGTCGCGGAGTTCCGCCTGGCGCCGCCATCTCTGCCGCCGTTCCGAGCACCTGCGGGAGGCACAGCAACAGGCACGGCAGTACCTGGGGACAGACCGGCCTCTCCCCGGAGCCCCCCCTCCTGCTCCTGCTCCGTGTCTGAGGCAGCCCGTCCCGCTTGCCGTGCCCCTGTGACTCCGGCGCCGCTGCTCGCTCCTGACCCGGAGGCCCGCCCAGGACCCTTCCTGGGCCGCTTCTTGGCCGAGTCCTCCTCCGCCGCAGAGCCGGCGCTGCCGAGGCGCGTCTCCCCTCGTTTCCTCGAACCCGCGGCCGAGGGCGGCCTTCCCGGGGCTTTGAACGGGCCCGCCGGCTCGCCGCACTCTCCGCCGCTGCCACCCGGACCTCCCAGGTCATCCTCCCGCTCCCCGGAGCCCAGAGACTCACCGGCCGCCGTGGGCGGCACCTCCGATTGGGCCGCCCGCGGCGCTGTCCCCGTCGGTCGCGCCAGCCGTGCCGTCGCTGGACGCTCCGCGTCATCTCGCCCTCGACCGCCGCGCTCTGCCGCCGCTCCGCCCGGCGCCGCTGCCATCGGCCTCCGCTCTGCCGCACGGCCGGCCATTGCTCCCTCGTCCGCCTGCCGCTGCTTCTCGATGCGCTGCCGCTGGCGCAGGAGGCCGATGACGGTCTCCAGCCACTCACGGAAGTCCGCCTGTGGCACGAAGGAGGACCAGTCCTCGGTCCTGGCCAGGAAAAGTACCGGCGCGTCGCTCGGGGCGACGACCCACGTCCGGTGGATATCTTGGAACGTGCGCACCAGGCTGCCCGCCTCCAGCCAGGCCGGGAAGTCGGCGGGCGCGCCACGAGGCCTGCGCCCCACCAGGATCCGGCGTAACGCAGCCAGCGCCAGGGAGCGAACGAGGGCGAGTTGGTTCTCCGTGAGCCCACAGCAACGTCCGGCTAGGGTGTCCCATAGCGGGCGGAAGGTCTGGGTGAAGAAGTCCCAGACCCTGCCCTGGCTGTACTTAGACAGGTTGTTGGTCGGCACCGCGGGGAGGGCGATGCGGGCGACCACGTAGCCCCAGAGGCGCAGCAGGTCATATCGGTCAAACGTTGCCGGCACCACGAGCTCATGGACTCTGGCCAGCGGCGTGTGGAGAGCTTCCGTCCACCGCTGGAGGATCCGGAACTCGCGCGAGCCGCCTCCGCTGCCTCCGGAGGAGGAGCGGAGCGCCGGCAGGCCCCGGCTCATGTCCGTCTCCTCCTCCACCGACGACCCAAAGTCCGTCCCGAACTGCTGGCGGAGGAAGTCTGCGTCGACGCGGCCGCCCAGGAGCTCTTTGCCCGGCTCCCCGCTGCCGCGCTCCTGGCTGCTGCTGCGGCTGCTCTTCTCGCTGCTGCCATCCCCTGAGCTGCTCTCCCAGGGTAAGCGCCTTCGTGCGCCGTGCCTGTCCCTCACACCATTTCCCTGGGACCGAGGCTGCGCCACCGCCGCGAGGCTGGTGCCGCCCTCTGACAGGACCAGGCCCTCTCTGTCTCCCACCCGGGGCCCTCCACTGCAGCACACGCGGGCATTTCCGGGCTCTAACGCCTCCCTCCCTGCCTCCAGCAGTGGCGAGGGCGATGGGCCCCGTGTCACCGCACCGCCCACCCAACCTAGGGCGGCATGCTTGATCGGGGAGCGGGCTCTCCCATCTCCACCCTCCGCCTCCTGGCCTGCATAGTCGGAGTCAGACCCGGGCGAGCGCCCGGCTCGGTC
>NC_139464.1:126692500-126697500 GCF_057233095.1 Heloderma suspectum
CGTACCCTCCAGCGCATCGAAAGAGACGACAAAGCTTTTCTCGGCATTCAGGCACGCTCCGGACGCCGCTGCGTATGCGTCAAAAACCCTCCGCACTTCTGTCAGCTCCGCATTGTCATCTCGCACGAGCAGTGAGACGTCATCCGCGTGCGCTACGAGCTTGAGTGTAGGCGCTGCCGAGGCCCGGCCGTTTTGAGGGCCGCCGCCACCGCCGCCTTCGCTGCTGTCGTCGTCGCTGCTCCCGGTGTGCTGGGGCCACTTCCGCGGGTGGATTCCGGCCGCTCCTCCTTCCACTGTCATCCGGGTGGCCAGGTGGAAGCGCACACCGGTGATGCCTTTCTCCAGTTCCAGCCGACACAGCACCGCGTCCAGGCTCAGCACATAGAGCAGCGCGCTGAGCGGGCATCCCTGCCGTACGCCCGACTGGATGAGGATCGGTGCGCCGCGGTGCCCGTTCAGCTGCGGGACGATGGCCGCGCCGTGGTACAGCAGTCGCACATAGCCTACAAAGGTCTCGGGCACGCCCTTCCAGCGCAGCGCCGCCCACAGGAAGGCATGGTGTACGTTGTCGAAGGCCTTCTCCTGGTCCAGCTGGAGCAGCAGCCCGCGCCACTGGCCCATGCGTGCTAGCTGGAAGACTTCACGTAGTGCGCATAGCGAGTCCTGCATGGCGCGCCCCGGCACCGCGCTGGTCTGCGCACGCACCACGATCTTCCCGGCCACGGCCGCCAGCCGTGCGTTGAGCACTGCTGCCAGCACGCGGTAGTCAACGTTGGTCAGCACGATGGGGCGCCAGTTCTTGAGCAGCGTCAGGTCTCCGCGCTTGGGGAAGAGGACGAGCGTGCCCTCGCCAAAAGTCACGCTAGTCCGGTCCTGTGCCAGGCACGCCGTGAAGACTTCCGCCAGGGGGCGTGCCAGCCAGGCACGGAATTTCTTGTAGAAGGCCCAGCCGAGGCCATCGGGGCCTGGCGCAGAGCGGCTGCGCCCGCGCGCGATGGCCGCCGCCACCTCTTCCTCGGCGATGGGTGCCACCAGGCCGCGTGCGTCCTCCTCGTTCAGGCCCTCACACAGGCTGCGCCAGCCCCGCCTCCCGCCATCGCCGGGCATCGCATCGATGGCGTGCAGGAAGGCCTCGCTTTGGTTGGCAGCGATCTGGGTCTTCTTTGCAAAAAGGGCGCCATAGAAATCCTCAACGACCTGGAGCATCTCCCCCGGGCTCGTGCTGACGCCGTCCGCCTCCGTCCTGCGCAGCCCTTGGATGGCTGCCGGTGGGCTTGCGCCACCGCCCCTGGTCTTCGCCCACTCGTCAACATCTACGCTGCCACCACGCGTGCGGCACACCTTGGCCCGGCGCCGCCGGTCCCAGCGCTCGCGCTGGTAATGCGCGATGCTCTCCCGCGCCTGTGTCAGGACCTTGGTGTCGACAGGCTGGCCGCGCCCGGCACGCGCGTGGCACTGTAGGAAGTGGTAGACGGCATCGTGGTAGCGGCGTGTCTCTGCGGAGTAGGCCGCCCGCTCCTGCCGCCGGCACCGCTGCCGCACCTCTCGCTTGACTCGCTCCCACCACTCCAGCGGGGCCGCATCCCTGTATAGGCCCGCCGTGCGCAGCGACAGCAGGCACGCCAGCGTGGTCGCTACCAGCGCGCGGCACTCCTCCCGCTGAAGCGCCTCCGGGCGCAGGCGCCAAAGGGGTCGCCCCCTCGGGAAGACTTCGCCCACAGCCAGCTCTAGGCGCAGTATCCCGTGGTCGGACCACGGGGTGATGGTCACGGCGCAACGCTGTACGTAGACACTCTCCGGTGCGCGTACCCGGTCCACGCGGCTGGCAAAGCACGGGTGGTAGAACGTGTAGCGTGCAGCGGCACCGTCCCCGACGGGCGGATAACTGCCTGCGTACGCCCTCCGGCACCCTACTGGGAAGAAGTCGAGCGCGTTAGGGGCCTCGCGTGCCTTGTCCGCCAGTCCGGCCTGTGCCAGGAAGCGCTCCAGCTCACGCTCGTCTGGCAGCAGCGGGGCGCCGCCACCATGCAGCGGGCGCTCGGCCTCGCCCGCCGTGCGCACCCCGCCCACGTACGCGCTGCGGTCTGAGAGCCGGGAGCGGTTGTTAAAATCCCCGGCCACGAGCAGGCAACGACGCGTGTGGCACGCGTTCCGCAGATGTGCCCAGAAAGCCCGCCGCCGTGCGGCCTGTACGGGGGCGTAGAGCCCGCAGATGCGGAAGGCACGCTCCTCCGCCGTCCCGCTCGCCGATACGCTCCGCAGCGTCAGGTCCGCCACCAGCAGCCTCCCCGGCACCGCTTCCACGACTCCGTCGATGGCGAGGTCGGCCCGCGAGCGGAAGAGCAGCGCCACGCCCGCCGAGCCTTCCTCGCCGTCGTAGGACCACACCGACGGCCCGGCGGTCCAGAGCCGCTGTGCTCGGCTCCGCTGCTGCTCGTTGGTGAAGTGCAGCTCCTGCAAGATGAGCACGTCCTGCGCCAGCGCTGCCAGGGTTGGCAGGATCTCCTCCGCCCTGCGCCACGAGCGCAAGCCCCTAGCGTTCCACGTCGCGAGGCGTAGCGCAGTCATGGCGTTCAGGGGGTTGCGGCGGCCGCAGACTTCCCTACCCCCTCCGGAGGCCAAGCCGGAGGTGTAGCCTCACCAGGTCGCGCATCCGGGCACGCGTGGGGGGGTCCGGGTGACTCCCAGGGCGGAGGCGCACTGTGCTCTGGGGAGAGGGCGTACGGGACCAGGGCGAGCTCATCCCCGGTGTCCTCCACCGCACTCTCCGTCGACCTACTGTCCGGTGCCCTGATTTCTTTTTCTGGTCGCCTCCGGCCTCCCGGGCAGCCTCGCACGATGTTTCCTGTTCCATCCATGGCGGGAGCTGTCACTGCTCCTGAGCCGACCTCCACCATGCACGTAAAGTCCTGCCTTTCATCCAGCTCGCCGTTGGGGTCAGTCCCGTCCTGTTGCTCACTCCGCGCTTGTAGTACGGTGTTGGGGCCAGTTGGCGGGACAACTGACAGGTCTGCTGATAGTTCGGGGTCGGTGGGCAAGTCGGGTGTCTTCTGCGACGGCCGGCCCTCTCTATCCCTCCCCACCGGGGCTGTACCCACGCTTGGGGTCCCCGACTCCGTCGCGGCACCCCCTCCCCGCCGCCGCCTCTTCATCTTCCGGGCCCGCTGCGCATCCTCGGGCTGCTGCTCTCGCGGCGGGAGCGGCTGCACTGGCGGCGGAGAGGCGTCTTCCCCGCCTGCCTGCCCCTCCTTGGTTGCCGTCTGCTCTTCGGCCGCGCTCCCCCCTTGCCGGTCCTCTTCTAGACCAGGGTCGTTGTCGGCATGTAGGCGTTGGCCTGGCCCTTGCCACTCACCTTCCCCGAGGAGTCTGAAGGCGTTGCATGTCTGTAACACGGTGTTTTGTGCCCGCCACACCTCCACGCCTGTAGCACGTGGCGCGGCGCCTGCAACCCCGGCATCCGGGGTCCTGCCTTTCTTTCCTGCCGGCCGGCGGGTGACCGTCCGCCAGTCGGCGCCCTCCTCCCCCTGGTTGCCAGCGCCCCCCCGGGCCTTTGACTCTTGGGCGCGGGCCCTGTCCGGAGCCCCCGGCCTCACACCTTGCGCCTCCCCTTCCCGCCGTCTCTGTTGCGCTTGATGCCAGGCCTGTGCCTCTGCACGCTCCCGCCCCGCCTGGGCGGCCCTGTTCGCCGCACCCCACCGCTCCTCGTCCTCCCGGTTGTACTGGGCACGCGGACACCAAAAGTAGGTGTGCCCGGGCTCCTCGCACAGGTTGCAGCGGATGCTGGCCTGGCAGGCGGCCGTTGCGTGTCCGCGGACGCCGCACCGCGAGCACAGCGGCGTGGTGCAGTTCCGCCGCCGGTGGCCGTAGGAGCCGCACTGGAAGCACGCCGGCGGCTGGCCGCTGTACCGTGTGATGCCCCTCTCCGCCCCCAGGTAGAAGTACTTTGGGATGCGGCCTCCTCCCGTCTCCTCCCCCTTGAAGGCGACTACGCAACGGTATTCCCCAGTCCAAAAACCGTGCCGGTCACGCTTCTTGTCAGGTCCCATGAGTATTTTTGCATAGCGTGACACCCAGAGAGTCACGTCCTCCTCCGGGATGGCAGAGGTCCTGAAGATGACGGTCAGGACTTTCGTGTCACCCCGGAAGAGCGGCACCACCTCAAAGTCCGCCAGCAGGGCCGGGTTGGCGCGCTGCGCCGCTTTGCAGCCCACCCAAAAGCGGCGGTAGGCGTTCTCGGACGCCAGGCAGACGTCCGTCTCACGCGAGCCTGGAAGTTGAATGAGGGCTACCACATCCGCCCTGTCGAAGGCCAAAGTCTCCAGCAGGAGGACCGAGGCCAGGTAGTCCCGCGTGTCTTCCAGGTCAGCCCCCCGGTAGCGGAAGCGCACAACGTAGCGCCGCCACGGGTCTTTGCTCCTCGCGCCCGACCCGTCCGACAGGCCGTCGAGCAGGCGGCCCAGGTAGCCCTCCTCATCCTCCTCCTCGCCGTCCTCATCCCAGGGAAAGGCGTCCCCTGTGCCGCTGCCGCCACCACCTCCACGGCGCCCGCCGCGCCGCTCTGCACGCGCGTTGCCGGCCACCGAGGCGTAGGAGCGCGTCCCGCCGTTCGCCGCCGTCCGCTGTTCCCGCTGAGATGCCGACGCTGCCGTCCCGGCCGTGGCCTCGTCCTTCGGGGTCGCGGAGTTCCGCCTGGCGCCGCCATCTCTGCCGCCGTTCCGAGCACCTGCGGGAGGCACAGCAACAGGCACGGCAGTACCTGGGGACAGACCGGCCTCTCCCCGGAGCCCCCCCTCCTGCTCCTGCTCCGTGTCTGAGGCAGCCCGTCCCGCTTGCCGTGCCCCTGTGACTCCGGCGCCGCTGCTCGCTCCTGACCCGGAGGCCCGCCCAGGACCCTTCCTGGGCCGCTTCTTGGCCGAGTCCTCCTCCGCCGCAGAGCCGGCGCTGCCGAGGCGCGTCTCCCCTCGTTTCCTCGAACCCGCGGCCGAGGGCGGCCTTCCCGG
>NC_139464.1:126705000-126710000 GCF_057233095.1 Heloderma suspectum
CCGCCACGCCGGCTCCCCTCGCTGGGCCGCCGCTACCGCTTCCACCGCTGCGCAGCCGCTGCGCTAGTGGCTTCCGCCGTACCGTACCCTCCAGCGCATCGAAAGAGACGACAAAGCTTTTCTCGGCATTCAGGCACGCTCCGGACGCCGCTGCGTATGCGTCAAAAACCCTCCGCACTTCTGTCAGCTCCGCATTGTCATCTCGCACGAGCAGTGAGACGTCATCCGCGTGCGCTACGAGCTTGAGTGTAGGCGCTGCCGAGGCCCGGCCGTTTTGAGGGCCGCCGCCACCGCCGCCTTCGCTGCTGTCGTCGTCGCTGCTCCCGGTGTGCTGGGGCCACTTCCGCGGGTGGATTCCGGCCGCTCCTCCTTCCACTGTCATCCGGGTGGCCAGGTGGAAGCGCACACCGGTGATGCCTTTCTCCAGTTCCAGCCGACACAGCACCGCGTCCAGGCTCAGCACATAGAGCAGCGCGCTGAGCGGGCATCCCTGCCGTACGCCCGACTGGATGAGGATCGGTGCGCCGCGGTGCCCGTTCAGCTGCGGGACGATGGCCGCGCCGTGGTACAGCAGTCGCACATAGCCTACAAAGGTCTCGGGCACGCCCTTCCAGCGCAGCGCCGCCCACAGGAAGGCATGGTGTACGTTGTCGAAGGCCTTCTCCTGGTCCAGCTGGAGCAGCAGCCCGCGCCACTGGCCCATGCGTGCTAGCTGGAAGACTTCACGTAGTGCGCATAGCGAGTCCTGCATGGCGCGCCCCGGCACCGCGCTGGTCTGCGCACGCACCACGATCTTCCCGGCCACGGCCGCCAGCCGTGCGTTGAGCACTGCTGCCAGCACGCGGTAGTCAACGTTGGTCAGCACGATGGGGCGCCAGTTCTTGAGCAGCGTCAGGTCTCCGCGCTTGGGGAAGAGGACGAGCGTGCCCTCGCCAAAAGTCACGCTAGTCCGGTCCTGTGCCAGGCACGCCGTGAAGACTTCCGCCAGGGGGCGTGCCAGCCAGGCACGGAATTTCTTGTAGAAGGCCCAGCCGAGGCCATCGGGGCCTGGCGCAGAGCGGCTGCGCCCGCGCGCGATGGCCGCCGCCACCTCTTCCTCGGCGATGGGTGCCACCAGGCCGCGTGCGTCCTCCTCGTTCAGGCCCTCACACAGGCTGCGCCAGCCCCGCCTCCCGCCATCGCCGGGCATCGCATCGATGGCGTGCAGGAAGGCCTCGCTTTGGTTGGCAGCGATCTGGGTCTTCTTTGCAAAAAGGGCGCCATAGAAATCCTCAACGACCTGGAGCATCTCCCCCGGGCTCGTGCTGACGCCGTCCGCCTCCGTCCTGCGCAGCCCTTGGATGGCTGCCGGTGGGCTTGCGCCACCGCCCCTGGTCTTCGCCCACTCGTCAACATCTACGCTGCCACCACGCGTGCGGCACACCTTGGCCCGGCGCCGCCGGTCCCAGCGCTCGCGCTGGTAATGCGCGATGCTCTCCCGCGCCTGTGTCAGGACCTTGGTGTCGACAGGCTGGCCGCGCCCGGCACGCGCGTGGCACTGTAGGAAGTGGTAGACGGCATCGTGGTAGCGGCGTGTCTCTGCGGAGTAGGCCGCCCGCTCCTGCCGCCGGCACCGCTGCCGCACCTCTCGCTTGACTCGCTCCCACCACTCCAGCGGGGCCGCATCCCTGTATAGGCCCGCCGTGCGCAGCGACAGCAGGCACGCCAGCGTGGTCGCTACCAGCGCGCGGCACTCCTCCCGCTGAAGCGCCTCCGGGCGCAGGCGCCAAAGGGGTCGCCCCCTCGGGAAGACTTCGCCCACAGCCAGCTCTAGGCGCAGTATCCCGTGGTCGGACCACGGGGTGATGGTCACGGCGCAACGCTGTACGTAGACACTCTCCGGTGCGCGTACCCGGTCCACGCGGCTGGCAAAGCACGGGTGGTAGAACGTGTAGCGTGCAGCGGCACCGTCCCCGACGGGCGGATAACTGCCTGCGTACGCCCTCCGGCACCCTACTGGGAAGAAGTCGAGCGCGTTAGGGGCCTCGCGTGCCTTGTCCGCCAGTCCGGCCTGTGCCAGGAAGCGCTCCAGCTCACGCTCGTCTGGCAGCAGCGGGGCGCCGCCACCATGCAGCGGGCGCTCGGCCTCGCCCGCCGTGCGCACCCCGCCCACGTACGCGCTGCGGTCTGAGAGCCGGGAGCGGTTGTTAAAATCCCCGGCCACGAGCAGGCAACGACGCGTGTGGCACGCGTTCCGCAGATGTGCCCAGAAAGCCCGCCGCCGTGCGGCCTGTACGGGGGCGTAGAGCCCGCAGATGCGGAAGGCACGCTCCTCCGCCGTCCCGCTCGCCGATACGCTCCGCAGCGTCAGGTCCGCCACCAGCAGCCTCCCCGGCACCGCTTCCACGACTCCGTCGATGGCGAGGTCGGCCCGCGAGCGGAAGAGCAGCGCCACGCCCGCCGAGCCTTCCTCGCCGTCGTAGGACCACACCGACGGCCCGGCGGTCCAGAGCCGCTGTGCTCGGCTCCGCTGCTGCTCGTTGGTGAAGTGCAGCTCCTGCAAGATGAGCACGTCCTGCGCCAGCGCTGCCAGGGTTGGCAGGATCTCCTCCGCCCTGCGCCACGAGCGCAAGCCCCTAGCGTTCCACGTCGCGAGGCGTAGCGCAGTCATGGCGTTCAGGGGGTTGCGGCGGCCGCAGACTTCCCTACCCCCTCCGGAGGCCAAGCCGGAGGTGTAGCCTCACCAGGTCGCGCATCCGGGCACGCGTGGGGGGGTCCGGGTGACTCCCAGGGCGGAGGCGCACTGTGCTCTGGGGAGAGGGCGTACGGGACCAGGGCGAGCTCATCCCCGGTGTCCTCCACCGCACTCTCCGTCGACCTACTGTCCGGTGCCCTGATTTCTTTTTCTGGTCGCCTCCGGCCTCCCGGGCAGCCTCGCACGATGTTTCCTGTTCCATCCATGGCGGGAGCTGTCACTGCTCCTGAGCCGACCTCCACCATGCACGTAAAGTCCTGCCTTTCATCCAGCTCGCCGTTGGGGTCAGTCCCGTCCTGTTGCTCACTCCGCGCTTGTAGTACGGTGTTGGGGCCAGTTGGCGGGACAACTGACAGGTCTGCTGATAGTTCGGGGTCGGTGGGCAAGTCGGGTGTCTTCTGCGACGGCCGGCCCTCTCTATCCCTCCCCACCGGGGCTGTACCCACGCTTGGGGTCCCCGACTCCGTCGCGGCACCCCCTCCCCGCCGCCGCCTCTTCATCTTCCGGGCCCGCTGCGCATCCTCGGGCTGCTGCTCTCGCGGCGGGAGCGGCTGCACTGGCGGCGGAGAGGCGTCTTCCCCGCCTGCCTGCCCCTCCTTGGTTGCCGTCTGCTCTTCGGCCGCGCTCCCCCCTTGCCGGTCCTCTTCTAGACCAGGGTCGTTGTCGGCATGTAGGCGTTGGCCTGGCCCTTGCCACTCACCTTCCCCGAGGAGTCTGAAGGCGTTGCATGTCTGTAACACGGTGTTTTGTGCCCGCCACACCTCCACGCCTGTAGCACGTGGCGCGGCGCCTGCAACCCCGGCATCCGGGGTCCTGCCTTTCTTTCCTGCCGGCCGGCGGGTGACCGTCCGCCAGTCGGCGCCCTCCTCCCCCTGGTTGCCAGCGCCCCCCCGGGCCTTTGACTCTTGGGCGCGGGCCCTGTCCGGAGCCCCCGGCCTCACACCTTGCGCCTCCCCTTCCCGCCGTCTCTGTTGCGCTTGATGCCAGGCCTGTGCCTCTGCACGCTCCCGCCCCGCCTGGGCGGCCCTGTTCGCCGCACCCCACCGCTCCTCGTCCTCCCGGTTGTACTGGGCACGCGGACACCAAAAGTAGGTGTGCCCGGGCTCCTCGCACAGGTTGCAGCGGATGCTGGCCTGGCAGGCGGCCGTTGCGTGTCCGCGGACGCCGCACCGCGAGCACAGCGGCGTGGTGCAGTTCCGCCGCCGGTGGCCGTAGGAGCCGCACTGGAAGCACGCCGGCGGCTGGCCGCTGTACCGTGTGATGCCCCTCTCCGCCCCCAGGTAGAAGTACTTTGGGATGCGGCCTCCTCCCGTCTCCTCCCCCTTGAAGGCGACTACGCAACGGTATTCCCCAGTCCAAAAACCGTGCCGGTCACGCTTCTTGTCAGGTCCCATGAGTATTTTTGCATAGCGTGACACCCAGAGAGTCACGTCCTCCTCCGGGATGGCAGAGGTCCTGAAGATGACGGTCAGGACTTTCGTGTCACCCCGGAAGAGCGGCACCACCTCAAAGTCCGCCAGCAGGGCCGGGTTGGCGCGCTGCGCCGCTTTGCAGCCCACCCAAAAGCGGCGGTAGGCGTTCTCGGACGCCAGGCAGACGTCCGTCTCACGCGAGCCTGGAAGTTGAATGAGGGCTACCACATCCGCCCTGTCGAAGGCCAAAGTCTCCAGCAGGAGGACCGAGGCCAGGTAGTCCCGCGTGTCTTCCAGGTCAGCCCCCCGGTAGCGGAAGCGCACAACGTAGCGCCGCCACGGGTCTTTGCTCCTCGCGCCCGACCCGTCCGACAGGCCGTCGAGCAGGCGGCCCAGGTAGCCCTCCTCATCCTCCTCCTCGCCGTCCTCATCCCAGGGAAAGGCGTCCCCTGTGCCGCTGCCGCCACCACCTCCACGGCGCCCGCCGCGCCGCTCTGCACGCGCGTTGCCGGCCACCGAGGCGTAGGAGCGCGTCCCGCCGTTCGCCGCCGTCCGCTGTTCCCGCTGAGATGCCGACGCTGCCGTCCCGGCCGTGGCCTCGTCCTTCGGGGTCGCGGAGTTCCGCCTGGCGCCGCCATCTCTGCCGCCGTTCCGAGCACCTGCGGGAGGCACAGCAACAGGCACGGCAGTACCTGGGGACAGACCGGCCTCTCCCCGGAGCCCCCCCTCCTGCTCCTGCTCCGTGTCTGAGGCAGCCCGTCCCGCTTGCCGTGCCCCTGTGACTCCGGCGCCGCTGCTCGCTCCTGACCCGGAGGCCCGCCCAGGACCCTTCCTGGGCCGCTTCTTGGCCGAGT
>NC_139464.1:126717500-126791277 GCF_057233095.1 Heloderma suspectum
TTAGGGTTAGGGTTAGGGTTAGGGTTAGGGTTAGGGTTAGGGTTAGGGTTAGGGTTAGGGTTAGGGTTAGGGTTAGGGTTAGGGTTAGGGTTAGGGTTAGGGTTAGGGTTAGGGTTAGGGTTAGGGTTAGGGTTAGGGTTAGGGTTAGGGTTAGGGTTAGGGTTAGGGTTAGGGTTAGGGTTAGGGTTAGGGTTAGGGGTAGGGGTAGGGGTAGGGGTAGGGGTAGGGTTAGGGGTAGGGGTAGGGGTAGGGGTAGGGGTAGGGGTAGGGGTAGGGGTAGGGGTAGGGTTAGGGTTAGGGTTAGGGTTAGGGTTAGGGTTAGGGTTAGGGTTAGGGTTAGGGTTAGGGTTAGGGTTAGGGTTAGGGTTAGGGTTAGGGTTAGGGTTAGGGTTAGGGTTAGGGTTAGGGTTAGGGTTAGGGTTAGGGTTAGGGTTAGGGTTAGGGTTAGGGTTAGGGTTAGGGTTAGGGTTAGGGTTAGGGTTAGGGTTAGGGTTAGGGTTAGGGTTAGGGTTAGGGTTAGGGTTAGGGTTAGGGTTAGGGTTAGGGTTAGGGTTAGGGTTAGGGTTAGGGTTAGGGTTAGGGTTAGGGTTAGGGTTAGGGTTAGGGTTAGGGTTAGGGTTAGGGTTAGGGTTAGGGTTAGGGTTAGGGTTAGGGTTAGGGTTAGGGTTAGGGTTAGGGTTAGGGTTAGGGTTAGGGTTAGGGTTAGGGTTAGGGTTAGGGTTAGGGTTAGGGTTAGGGTTAGGGTTAGGGTTAGGGTTAGGGTTAGGGTTAGGGTTAGGGTTAGGGTTAGGGTTAGGGTTAGGGTTAGGGTTAGGGTTAGGGTTAGGGTTAGGGTTAGGGTTAGGGTTAGGGTTAGGGTTAGGGTTAGGGTTAGGGTTAGGGTTAGGGTTAGGGTTAGGGTTAGGGTTAGGGTTAGGGTTAGGGTTAGGGTTAGGGTTAGGGTTAGGGTTAGGGTTAGGGTTAGGGTTAGGGTTAGGGTTAGGGTTAGGGTTAGGGTTAGGGTTAGGGTTAGGGTTAGGGTTAGGGTTAGGGTTAGGGTTAGGGTTAGGGTTAGGGTTAGGGTTAGGGTTAGGGTTAGGGTTAGGGTTAGGGTTAGGGTTAGGGTTAGGGTTAGGGTTAGGGTTAGGGTTAGGGTTAGGGTTAGGGTTAGGGTTAGGGTTAGGGTTAGGGTTAGGGTTAGGGTTAGGGTTAGGGTTAGGGTTAGGGTTAGGGTTAGGGTTAGGGTTAGGGTTAGGGTTAGGGTTAGGGTTAGGGTTAGGGTTAGGGTTAGGGTTAGGGTTAGGGTTAGGGTTAGGGTTAGGGTTAGGGTTAGGGTTAGGGTTAGGGTTAGGGTTAGGGTTAGGGTTAGGGTTAGGGTTAGGGTTAGGGTTAGGGTTAGGGTTAGGGTTAGGGTTAGGGTTAGGGTTAGGGTTAGGGTTAGGGTTAGGGTTAGGGTTAGGGTTAGGGTTAGGGTTAGGGTTAGGGTTAGGGTTAGGGTTAGGGTTAGGGTTAGGGTTAGGGTTAGGGTTAGGGTTAGGGTTAGGGTTAGGGTTAGGGTTAGGGTTAGGGTTAGGGTTAGGGTTAGGGTTAGGGTTAGGGTTAGGGTTAGGGTTAGGGTTAGGGTTAGGGTTAGGGTTAGGGTTAGGGTTAGGGTTAGGGTTAGGGTTAGGGTTAGGGTTAGGGTTAGGGTTAGGGTTAGGGTTAGGGTTAGGGTTAGGGTTAGGGTTAGGGTTAGGGTTAGGGTTAGGGTTAGGGTTAGGGTTAGGGTTAGGGTTAGGGTTAGGGTTAGGGTTAGGGTTAGGGTTAGGGTTAGGGTTAGGGTTAGGGTTAGGGTTAGGGTTAGGGTTAGGGTTAGGGTTAGGGTTAGGGTTAGGGTTAGGGTTAGGGTTAGGGTTAGGGTTAGGGTTAGGGTTAGGGTTAGGGTTAGGGTTAGGGTTAGGGTTAGGGTTAGGGTTAGGGTTAGGGTTAGGGTTAGGGTTAGGGTTAGGGTTAGGGTTAGGGTTAGGGTTAGGGTTAGGGTTAGGGTTAGGGTTAGGGTTAGGGTTAGGGTTAGGGTTAGGGTTAGGGTTAGGGTTAGGGTTAGGGTTAGGGTTAGGGTTAGGGTTAGGGTTAGGGTTAGGGTTAGGGTTAGGGTTAGGGTTAGGGTTAGGGTTAGGGTTAGGGTTAGGGTTAGGGTTAGGGTTAGGGTTAGGGTTAGGGTTAGGGTTAGGGTTAGGGTTAGGGTTAGGGTTAGGGTTAGGGTTAGGGTTAGGGTTAGGGTTAGGGTTAGGGTTAGGGTTAGGGTTAGGGTTAGGGTTAGGGTTAGGGTTAGGGTTAGGGTTAGGGTTAGGGTTAGGGTTAGGGTTAGGGTTAGGGTTAGGGTTAGGGTTAGGGTTAGGGTTAGGGTTAGGGTTAGGGTTAGGGTTAGGGTTAGGGTTAGGGTTAGGGTTAGGGTTAGGGTTAGGGTTAGGGTTAGGGTTAGGGTTAGGGTTAGGGTTAGGGTTAGGGTTAGGGTTAGGGTTAGGGTTAGGGTTAGGGTTAGGGTTAGGGTTAGGGTTAGGGTTAGGGTTAGGGTTAGGGTTAGGGTTAGGGTTAGGGTTAGGGTTAGGGTTAGGGTTAGGGTTAGGGTTAGGGTTAGGGTTAGGGTTAGGGTTAGGGTTAGGGTTAGGGTTAGGGTTAGGGTTAGGGTTAGGGTTAGGGTTAGGGTTAGGGTTAGGGTTAGGGTTAGGGTTAGGGTTAGGGTTAGGGTTAGGGTTAGGGTTAGGGTTAGGGTTAGGGTTAGGGTTAGGGTTAGGGTTAGGGTTAGGGTTAGGGTTAGGGTTAGGGTTAGGGTTAGGGTTAGGGTTAGGGTTAGGGTTAGGGTTAGGGTTAGGGTTAGGGTTAGGGTTAGGGTTAGGGTTAGGGTTAGGGTTAGGGTTAGGGTTAGGGTTAGGGTTAGGGTTAGGGTTAGGGTTAGGGTTAGGGTTAGGGTTAGGGTTAGGGTTAGGGTTAGGGTTAGGGTTAGGGTTAGGGTTAGGGTTAGGGTTAGGGTTAGGGTTAGGGTTAGGGTTAGGGTTAGGGTTAGGGTTAGGGTTAGGGTTAGGGTTAGGGTTAGGGTTAGGGTTAGGGTTAGGGTTAGGGTTAGGGTTAGGGTTAGGGTTAGGGTTAGGGTTAGGGTTAGGGTTAGGGTTAGGGTTAGGGTTAGGGTTAGGGTTAGGGTTAGGGTTAGGGTTAGGGTTAGGGTTAGGGTTAGGGTTAGGGTTAGGGTTAGGGTTAGGGTTAGGGTTAGGGTTAGGGTTAGGGTTAGGGTTAGGGTTAGGGTTAGGGTTAGGGTTAGGGTTAGGGTTAGGGTTAGGGTTAGGGTTAGGGTTAGGGTTAGGGTTAGGGTTAGGGTTAGGGTTAGGGTTAGGGTTAGGGTTAGGGTTAGGGTTAGGGTTAGGGTTAGGGTTAGGGTTAGGGTTAGGGTTAGGGTTAGGGTTAGGGTTAGGGTTAGGGTTAGGGTTAGGGTTAGGGTTAGGGTTAGGGTTAGGGTTAGGGTTAGGGTTAGGGTTAGGGTTAGGGTTAGGGTTAGGGTTAGGGTTAGGGTTAGGGTTAGGGTTAGGGTTAGGGTTAGGGTTAGGGTTAGGGTTAGGGTTAGGGTTAGGGTTAGGGTTAGGGTTAGGGTTAGGGTTAGGGTTAGGGTTAGGGTTAGGGTTAGGGTTAGGGTTAGGGTTAGGGTTAGGGTTAGGGTTAGGGTTAGGGTTAGGGTTAGGGTTAGGGTTAGGGTTAGGGTTAGGGTTAGGGTTAGGGTTAGGGTTAGGGTTAGGGTTAGGGTTAGGGTTAGGGTTAGGGTTAGGGTTAGGGTTAGGGTTAGGGTTAGGGTTAGGGTTAGGGTTAGGGTTAGGGTTAGGGTTAGGGTTAGGGTTAGGGTTAGGGTTAGGGTTAGGGTTAGGGTTAGGGTTAGGGTTAGGGTTAGGGTTAGGGTTAGGGTTAGGGTTAGGGTTAGGGTTAGGGTTAGGGTTAGGGTTAGGGTTAGGGTTAGGGTTAGGGTTAGGGTTAGGGTTAGGGTTAGGGTTAGGGTTAGGGTTAGGGTTAGGGTTAGGGTTAGGGTTAGGGTTAGGGTTAGGGTTAGGGTTAGGGTTAGGGTTAGGGTTAGGGTTAGGGTTAGGGTTAGGGTTAGGGTTAGGGTTAGGGTTAGGGTTAGGGTTAGGGTTAGGGTTAGGGTTAGGGTTAGGGTTAGGGTTAGGGTTAGGGTTAGGGTTAGGGTTAGGGTTAGGGTTAGGGTTAGGGTTAGGGTTAGGGTTAGGGTTAGGGTTAGGGTTAGGGTTAGGGTTAGGGTTAGGGTTAGGGTTAGGGTTAGGGTTAGGGTTAGGGTTAGGGTTAGGGTTAGGGTTAGGGTTAGGGTTAGGGTTAGGGTTAGGGTTAGGGTTAGGGTTAGGGTTAGGGTTAGGGTTAGGGTTAGGGTTAGGGTTAGGGTTAGGGTTAGGGTTAGGGTTAGGGTTAGGGTTAGGGTTAGGGTTAGGGTTAGGGTTAGGGTTAGGGTTAGGGTTAGGGTTAGGGTTAGGGTTAGGGTTAGGGTTAGGGTTAGGGTTAGGGTTAGGGTTAGGGTTAGGGTTAGGGTTAGGGTTAGGGTTAGGGTTAGGGTTAGGGTTAGGGTTAGGGTTAGGGTTAGGGTTAGGGTTAGGGTTAGGGTTAGGGTTAGGGTTAGGGTTAGGGTTAGGGTTAGGGTTAGGGTTAGGGTTAGGGTTAGGGTTAGGGTTAGGGTTAGGGTTAGGGTTAGGGTTAGGGTTAGGGTTAGGGTTAGGGTTAGGGTTAGGGTTAGGGTTAGGGTTAGGGTTAGGGTTAGGGTTAGGGTTAGGGTTAGGGTTAGGGTTAGGGTTAGGGTTAGGGTTAGGGTTAGGGTTAGGGTTAGGGTTAGGGTTAGGGTTAGGGTTAGGGTTAGGGTTAGGGTTAGGGTTAGGGTTAGGGTTAGGGTTAGGGTTAGGGTTAGGGTTAGGGTTAGGGTTAGGGTTAGGGTTAGGGTTAGGGTTAGGGTTAGGGTTAGGGTTAGGGTTAGGGTTAGGGTTAGGGTTAGGGTTAGGGTTAGGGTTAGGGTTAGGGTTAGGGTTAGGGTTAGGGTTAGGGTTAGGGTTAGGGTTAGGGTTAGGGTTAGGGTTAGGGTTAGGGTTAGGGTTAGGGTTAGGGTTAGGGTTAGGGTTAGGGTTAGGGTTAGGGTTAGGGTTAGGGTTAGGGTTAGGGTTAGGGTTAGGGTTAGGGTTAGGGTTAGGGTTAGGGTTAGGGTTAGGGTTAGGGTTAGGGTTAGGGTTAGGGTTAGGGTTAGGGTTAGGGTTAGGGTTAGGGTTAGGGTTAGGGTTAGGGTTAGGGTTAGGGTTAGGGTTAGGGTTAGGGTTAGGGTTAGGGTTAGGGTTAGGGTTAGGGTTAGGGTTAGGGTTAGGGTTAGGGTTAGGGTTAGGGTTAGGGTTAGGGTTAGGGTTAGGGTTAGGGTTAGGGTTAGGGTTAGGGTTAGGGTTAGGGTTAGGGTTAGGGTTAGGGTTAGGGTTAGGGTTAGGGTTAGGGTTAGGGTTAGGGTTAGGGTTAGGGTTAGGGTTAGGGTTAGGGTTAGGGTTAGGGTTAGGGTTAGGGTTAGGGTTAGGGTTAGGGTTAGGGTTAGGGTTAGGGTTAGGGTTAGGGTTAGGGTTAGGGTTAGGGTTAGGGTTAGGGTTAGGGTTAGGGTTAGGGTTAGGGTTAGGGTTAGGGTTAGGGTTAGGGTTAGGGTTAGGGTTAGGGTTAGGGTTAGGGTTAGGGTTAGGGTTAGGGTTAGGGTTAGGGTTAGGGTTAGGGTTAGGGTTAGGGTTAGGGTTAGGGTTAGGGTTAGGGTTAGGGTTAGGGTTAGGGTTAGGGTTAGGGTTAGGGTTAGGGTTAGGGTTAGGGTTAGGGTTAGGGTTAGGGTTAGGGTTAGGGTTAGGGTTAGGGTTAGGGTTAGGGTTAGGGTTAGGGTTAGGGTTAGGGTTAGGGTTAGGGTTAGGGTTAGGGTTAGGGTTAGGGTTAGGGTTAGGGTTAGGGTTAGGGTTAGGGTTAGGGTTAGGGTTAGGGTTAGGGTTAGGGTTAGGGTTAGGGTTAGGGTTAGGGTTAGGGTTAGGGTTAGGGTTAGGGTTAGGGTTAGGGTTAGGGTTAGGGTTAGGGTTAGGGTTAGGGTTAGGGTTAGGGTTAGGGTTAGGGTTAGGGTTAGGGTTAGGGTTAGGGTTAGGGTTAGGGTTAGGGTTAGGGTTAGGGTTAGGGTTAGGGTTAGGGTTAGGGTTAGGGTTAGGGTTAGGGTTAGGGTTAGGGTTAGGGTTAGGGTTAGGGTTAGGGTTAGGGTTAGGGTTAGGGTTAGGGTTAGGGTTAGGGTTAGGGTTAGGGTTAGGGTTAGGGTTAGGGTTAGGGTTAGGGTTAGGGTTAGGGTTAGGGTTAGGGTTAGGGTTAGGGTTAGGGTTAGGGTTAGGGTTAGGGTTAGGGTTAGGGTTAGGGTTAGGGTTAGGGTTAGGGTTAGGGTTAGGGTTAGGGTTAGGGTTAGGGTTAGGGTTAGGGTTAGGGTTAGGGTTAGGGTTAGGGTTAGGGTTAGGGTTAGGGTTAGGGTTAGGGTTAGGGTTAGGGTTAGGGTTAGGGTTAGGGTTAGGGTTAGGGTTAGGGTTAGGGTTAGGGTTAGGGTTAGGGTTAGGGTTAGGGTTAGGGTTAGGGTTAGGGTTAGGGTTAGGGTTAGGGTTAGGGTTAGGGTTAGGGTTAGGGTTAGGGTTAGGGTTAGGGTTAGGGTTAGGGTTAGGGTTAGGGTTAGGGTTAGGGTTAGGGTTAGGGTTAGGGTTAGGGTTAGGGTTAGGGTTAGGGTTAGGGTTAGGGTTAGGGTTAGGGTTAGGGTTAGGGTTAGGGTTAGGGTTAGGGTTAGGGTTAGGGTTAGGGTTAGGGTTAGGGTTAGGGTTAGGGTTAGGGTTAGGGTTAGGGTTAGGGTTAGGGTTAGGGTTAGGGTTAGGGTTAGGGTTAGGGTTAGGGTTAGGGTTAGGGTTAGGGTTAGGGTTAGGGTTAGGGTTAGGGTTAGGGTTAGGGTTAGGGTTAGGGTTAGGGTTAGGGTTAGGGTTAGGGTTAGGGTTAGGGTTAGGGTTAGGGTTAGGGTTAGGGTTAGGGTTAGGGTTAGGGTTAGGGTTAGGGTTAGGGTTAGGGTTAGGGTTAGGGTTAGGGTTAGGGTTAGGGTTAGGGTTAGGGTTAGGGTTAGGGTTAGGGTTAGGGTTAGGGTTAGGGTTAGGGTTAGGGTTAGGGTTAGGGTTAGGGTTAGGGTTAGGGTTAGGGTTAGGGTTAGGGTTAGGGTTAGGGTTAGGGTTAGGGTTAGGGTTAGGGTTAGGGTTAGGGTTAGGGTTAGGGTTAGGGTTAGGGTTAGGGTTAGGGTTAGGGTTAGGGTTAGGGTTAGGGTTAGGGTTAGGGTTAGGGTTAGGGTTAGGGTTAGGGTTAGGGTTAGGGTTAGGGTTAGGGTTAGGGTTAGGGTTAGGGTTAGGGTTAGGGTTAGGGTTAGGGTTAGGGTTAGGGTTAGGGTTAGGGTTAGGGTTAGGGTTAGGGTTAGGGTTAGGGTTAGGGTTAGGGTTAGGGTTAGGGTTAGGGTTAGGGTTAGGGTTAGGGTTAGGGTTAGGGTTAGGGTTAGGGTTAGGGTTAGGGTTAGGGTTAGGGTTAGGGTTAGGGTTAGGGTTAGGGTTAGGGTTAGGGTTAGGGTTAGGGTTAGGGTTAGGGTTAGGGTTAGGGTTAGGGTTAGGGTTAGGGTTAGGGTTAGGGTTAGGGTTAGGGTTAGGGTTAGGGTTAGGGTTAGGGTTAGGGTTAGGGTTAGGGTTAGGGTTAGGGTTAGGGTTAGGGTTAGGGTTAGGGTTAGGGTTAGGGTTAGGGTTAGGGTTAGGGTTAGGGTTAGGGTTAGGGTTAGGGTTAGGGTTAGGGTTAGGGTTAGGGTTAGGGTTAGGGTTAGGGTTAGGGTTAGGGTTAGGGTTAGGGTTAGGGTTAGGGTTAGGGTTAGGGTTAGGGTTAGGGTTAGGGTTAGGGTTAGGGTTAGGGTTAGGGTTAGGGTTAGGGTTAGGGTTAGGGTTAGGGTTAGGGTTAGGGTTAGGGTTAGGGTTAGGGTTAGGGTTAGGGTTAGGGTTAGGGTTAGGGTTAGGGTTAGGGTTAGGGTTAGGGTTAGGGTTAGGGTTAGGGTTAGGGTTAGGGTTAGGGTTAGGGTTAGGGTTAGGGTTAGGGTTAGGGTTAGGGTTAGGGTTAGGGTTAGGGTTAGGGTTAGGGTTAGGGTTAGGGTTAGGGTTAGGGTTAGGGTTAGGGTTAGGGTTAGGGTTAGGGTTAGGGTTAGGGTTAGGGTTAGGGTTAGGGTTAGGGTTAGGGTTAGGGTTAGGGTTAGGGTTAGGGTTAGGGTTAGGGTTAGGGTTAGGGTTAGGGTTAGGGTTAGGGTTAGGGTTAGGGTTAGGGTTAGGGTTAGGGTTAGGGTTAGGGTTAGGGTTAGGGTTAGGGTTAGGGTTAGGGTTAGGGTTAGGGTTAGGGTTAGGGTTAGGGTTAGGGTTAGGGTTAGGGTTAGGGTTAGGGTTAGGGTTAGGGTTAGGGTTAGGGTTAGGGTTAGGGTTAGGGTTAGGGTTAGGGTTAGGGTTAGGGTTAGGGTTAGGGTTAGGGTTAGGGTTAGGGTTAGGGTTAGGGTTAGGGTTAGGGTTAGGGTTAGGGTTAGGGTTAGGGTTAGGGTTAGGGTTAGGGTTAGGGTTAGGGTTAGGGTTAGGGTTAGGGTTAGGGTTAGGGTTAGGGTTAGGGTTAGGGTTAGGGTTAGGGTTAGGGTTAGGGTTAGGGTTAGGGTTAGGGTTAGGGTTAGGGTTAGGGTTAGGGTTAGGGTTAGGGTTAGGGTTAGGGTTAGGGTTAGGGTTAGGGTTAGGGTTAGGGTTAGGGTTAGGGTTAGGGTTAGGGTTAGGGTTAGGGTTAGGGTTAGGGTTAGGGTTAGGGTTAGGG
This sequence comes from Heloderma suspectum, assembly GCF_057233095.1. Taxonomy (NCBI): domain Eukaryota; kingdom Metazoa; phylum Chordata; class Lepidosauria; order Squamata; family Helodermatidae; genus Heloderma; species Heloderma suspectum. The sequence goes on from NC_139464.1 coordinate 126,726,381, forward strand.
TTAGGGTTAGGGTTAGGGTTAGGGTTAGGGTTAGGGTTAGGGTTAGGGTTAGGGTTAGGGTTAGGGTTAGGGTTAGGGTTAGGGTTAGGGTTAGGGTTAGGGTTAGGGTTAGGGTTAGGGTTAGGGTTAGGGTTAGGGTTAGGGTTAGGGTTAGGGTTAGGGTTAGGGTTAGGGTTAGGGTTAGGGTTAGGGTTAGGGTTAGGGTTAGGGTTAGGGTTAGGGTTAGGGTTAGGGTTAGGGTTAGGGTTAGGGTTAGGGTTAGGGTTAGGGTTAGGGTTAGGGTTAGGGTTAGGGTTAGGGTTAGGGTTAGGGTTAGGGTTAGGGTTAGGGTTAGGGTTAGGGTTAGGGTTAGGGTTAGGGTTAGGGTTAGGGTTAGGGTTAGGGTTAGGGTTAGGGTTAGGGTTAGGGTTAGGGTTAGGGTTAGGGTTAGGGTTAGGGTTAGGGTTAGGGTTAGGGTTAGGGTTAGGGTTAGGGTTAGGGTTAGGGTTAGGGTTAGGGTTAGGGTTAGGGTTAGGGTTAGGGTTAGGGTTAGGGTTAGGGTTAGGGTTAGGGTTAGGGTTAGGGTTAGGGTTAGGGTTAGGGTTAGGGTTAGGGTTAGGGTTAGGGTTAGGGTTAGGGTTAGGGTTAGGGTTAGGGTTAGGGTTAGGGTTAGGGTTAGGGTTAGGGTTAGGGTTAGGGTTAGGGTTAGGGTTAGGGTTAGGGTTAGGGTTAGGGTTAGGGTTAGGGTTAGGGTTAGGGTTAGGGTTAGGGTTAGGGTTAGGGTTAGGGTTAGGGTTAGGGTTAGGGTTAGGGTTAGGGTTAGGGTTAGGGTTAGGGTTAGGGTTAGGGTTAGGGTTAGGGTTAGGGTTAGGGTTAGGGTTAGGGTTAGGGTTAGGGTTAGGGTTAGGGTTAGGGTTAGGGTTAGGGTTAGGGTTAGGGTTAGGGTTAGGGTTAGGGTTAGGGTTAGGGTTAGGGTTAGGGTTAGGGTTAGGGTTAGGGTTAGGGTTAGGGTTAGGGTTAGGGTTAGGGTTAGGGTTAGGGTTAGGGTTAGGGTTAGGGTTAGGGTTAGGGTTAGGGTTAGGGTTAGGGTTAGGGTTAGGGTTAGGGTTAGGGTTAGGGTTAGGGTTAGGGTTAGGGTTAGGGTTAGGGTTAGGGTTAGGGTTAGGGTTAGGGTTAGGGTTAGGGTTAGGGTTAGGGTTAGGGTTAGGGTTAGGGTTAGGGTTAGGGTTAGGGTTAGGGTTAGGGTTAGGGTTAGGGTTAGGGTTAGGGTTAGGGTTAGGGTTAGGGTTAGGGTTAGGGTTAGGGTTAGGGTTAGGGTTAGGGTTAGGGTTAGGGTTAGGGTTAGGGTTAGGGTTAGGGTTAGGGTTAGGGTTAGGGTTAGGGTTAGGGTTAGGGTTAGGGTTAGGGTTAGGGTTAGGGTTAGGGTTAGGGTTAGGGTTAGGGTTAGGGTTAGGGTTAGGGTTAGGGTTAGGGTTAGGGTTAGGGTTAGGGTTAGGGTTAGGGTTAGGGTTAGGGTTAGGGTTAGGGTTAGGGTTAGGGTTAGGGTTAGGGTTAGGGTTAGGGTTAGGGTTAGGGTTAGGGTTAGGGTTAGGGTTAGGGTTAGGGTTAGGGTTAGGGTTAGGGTTAGGGTTAGGGTTAGGGTTAGGGTTAGGGTTAGGGTTAGGGTTAGGGTTAGGGTTAGGGTTAGGGTTAGGGTTAGGGTTAGGGTTAGGGTTAGGGTTAGGGTTAGGGTTAGGGTTAGGGTTAGGGTTAGGGTTAGGGTTAGGGTTAGGGTTAGGGTTAGGGTTAGGGTTAGGGTTAGGGTTAGGGTTAGGGTTAGGGTTAGGGTTAGGGTTAGGGTTAGGGTTAGGGTTAGGGTTAGGGTTAGGGTTAGGGTTAGGGTTAGGGTTAGGGTTAGGGTTAGGGTTAGGGTTAGGGTTAGGGTTAGGGTTAGGGTTAGGGTTAGGGTTAGGGTTAGGGTTAGGGTTAGGGTTAGGGTTAGGGTTAGGGTTAGGGTTAGGGTTAGGGTTAGGGTTAGGGTTAGGGTTAGGGTTAGGGTTAGGGTTAGGGTTAGGGTTAGGGTTAGGGTTAGGGTTAGGGTTAGGGTTAGGGTTAGGGTTAGGGTTAGGGTTAGGGTTAGGGTTAGGGTTAGGGTTAGGGTTAGGGTTAGGGTTAGGGTTAGGGTTAGGGTTAGGGTTAGGGTTAGGGTTAGGGTTAGGGTTAGGGTTAGGGTTAGGGTTAGGGTTAGGGTTAGGGTTAGGGTTAGGGTTAGGGTTAGGGTTAGGGTTAGGGTTAGGGTTAGGGTTAGGGTTAGGGTTAGGGTTAGGGTTAGGGTTAGGGTTAGGGTTAGGGTTAGGGTTAGGGTTAGGGTTAGGGTTAGGGTTAGGGTTAGGGTTAGGGTTAGGGTTAGGGTTAGGGTTAGGGTTAGGGTTAGGGTTAGGGTTAGGGTTAGGGTTAGGGTTAGGGTTAGGGTTAGGGTTAGGGTTAGGGTTAGGGTTAGGGTTAGGGTTAGGGTTAGGGTTAGGGTTAGGGTTAGGGTTAGGGTTAGGGTTAGGGTTAGGGTTAGGGTTAGGGTTAGGGTTAGGGTTAGGGTTAGGGTTAGGGTTAGGGTTAGGGTTAGGGTTAGGGTTAGGGTTAGGGTTAGGGTTAGGGTTAGGGTTAGGGTTAGGGTTAGGGTTAGGGTTAGGGTTAGGGTTAGGGTTAGGGTTAGGGTTAGGGTTAGGGTTAGGGTTAGGGTTAGGGTTAGGGTTAGGGTTAGGGTTAGGGTTAGGGTTAGGGTTAGGGTTAGGGTTAGGGTTAGGGTTAGGGTTAGGGTTAGGGTTAGGGTTAGGGTTAGGGTTAGGGTTAGGGTTAGGGTTAGGGTTAGGGTTAGGGTTAGGGTTAGGGTTAGGGTTAGGGTTAGGGTTAGGGTTAGGGTTAGGGTTAGGGTTAGGGTTAGGGTTAGGGTTAGGGTTAGGGTTAGGGTTAGGGTTAGGGTTAGGGTTAGGGTTAGGGTTAGGGTTAGGGTTAGGGTTAGGGTTAGGGTTAGGGTTAGGGTTAGGGTTAGGGTTAGGGTTAGGGTTAGGGTTAGGGTTAGGGTTAGGGTTAGGGTTAGGGTTAGGGTTAGGGTTAGGGTTAGGGTTAGGGTTAGGGTTAGGGTTAGGGTTAGGGTTAGGGTTAGGGTTAGGGTTAGGGTTAGGGTTAGGGTTAGGGTTAGGGTTAGGGTTAGGGTTAGGGTTAGGGTTAGGGTTAGGGTTAGGGTTAGGGTTAGGGTTAGGGTTAGGGTTAGGGTTAGGGTTAGGGTTAGGGTTAGGGTTAGGGTTAGGGTTAGGGTTAGGGTTAGGGTTAGGGTTAGGGTTAGGGTTAGGGTTAGGGTTAGGGTTAGGGTTAGGGTTAGGGTTAGGGTTAGGGTTAGGGTTAGGGTTAGGGTTAGGGTTAGGGTTAGGGTTAGGGTTAGGGTTAGGGTTAGGGTTAGGGTTAGGGTTAGGGTTAGGGTTAGGGTTAGGGTTAGGGTTAGGGTTAGGGTTAGGGTTAGGGTTAGGGTTAGGGTTAGGGTTAGGGTTAGGGTTAGGGTTAGGGTTAGGGTTAGGGTTAGGGTTAGGGTTAGGGTTAGGGTTAGGGTTAGGGTTAGGGTTAGGGTTAGGGTTAGGGTTAGGGTTAGGGTTAGGGTTAGGGTTAGGGTTAGGGTTAGGGTTAGGGTTAGGGTTAGGGTTAGGGTTAGGGTTAGGGTTAGGGTTAGGGTTAGGGTTAGGGTTAGGGTTAGGGTTAGGGTTAGGGTTAGGGTTAGGGTTAGGGTTAGGGTTAGGGTTAGGGTTAGGGTTAGGGTTAGGGTTAGGGTTAGGGTTAGGGTTAGGGTTAGGGTTAGGGTTAGGGTTAGGGTTAGGGTTAGGGTTAGGGTTAGGGTTAGGGTTAGGGTTAGGGTTAGGGTTAGGGTTAGGGTTAGGGTTAGGGTTAGGGTTAGGGTTAGGGTTAGGGTTAGGGTTAGGGTTAGGGTTAGGGTTAGGGTTAGGGTTAGGGTTAGGGTTAGGGTTAGGGTTAGGGTTAGGGTTAGGGTTAGGGTTAGGGTTAGGGTTAGGGTTAGGGTTAGGGTTAGGGTTAGGGTTAGGGTTAGGGTTAGGGTTAGGGTTAGGGTTAGGGTTAGGGTTAGGGTTAGGGTTAGGGTTAGGGTTAGGGTTAGGGTTAGGGTTAGGGTTAGGGTTAGGGTTAGGGTTAGGGTTAGGGTTAGGGTTAGGGTTAGGGTTAGGGTTAGGGTTAGGGTTAGGGTTAGGGTTAGGGTTAGGGTTAGGGTTAGGGTTAGGGTTAGGGTTAGGGTTAGGGTTAGGGTTAGGGTTAGGGTTAGGGTTAGGGTTAGGGTTAGGGTTAGGGTTAGGGTTAGGGTTAGGGTTAGGGTTAGGGTTAGGGTTAGGGTTAGGGTTAGGGTTAGGGTTAGGGTTAGGGTTAGGGTTAGGGTTAGGGTTAGGGTTAGGGTTAGGGTTAGGGTTAGGGTTAGGGTTAGGGTTAGGGTTAGGGTTAGGGTTAGGGTTAGGGTTAGGGTTAGGGTTAGGGTTAGGGTTAGGGTTAGGGTTAGGGTTAGGGTTAGGGTTAGGGTTAGGGTTAGGGTTAGGGTTAGGGTTAGGGTTAGGGTTAGGGTTAGGGTTAGGGTTAGGGTTAGGGTTAGGGTTAGGGTTAGGGTTAGGGTTAGGGTTAGGGTTAGGGTTAGGGTTAGGGTTAGGGTTAGGGTTAGGGTTAGGGTTAGGGTTAGGGTTAGGGTTAGGGTTAGGGTTAGGGTTAGGGTTAGGGTTAGGGTTAGGGTTAGGGTTAGGGTTAGGGTTAGGGTTAGGGTTAGGGTTAGGGTTAGGGTTAGGGTTAGGGTTAGGGTTAGGGTTAGGGTTAGGGTTAGGGTTAGGGTTAGGGTTAGGGTTAGGGTTAGGGTTAGGGTTAGGGTTAGGGTTAGGGTTAGGGTTAGGGTTAGGGTTAGGGTTAGGGTTAGGGTTAGGGTTAGGGTTAGGGTTAGGGTTAGGGTTAGGGTTAGGGTTAGGGTTAGGGTTAGGGTTAGGGTTAGGGTTAGGGTTAGGGTTAGGGTTAGGGTTAGGGTTAGGGTTAGGGTTAGGGTTAGGGTTAGGGTTAGGGTTAGGGTTAGGGTTAGGGTTAGGGTTAGGGTTAGGGTTAGGGTTAGGGTTAGGGTTAGGGTTAGGGTTAGGGTTAGGGTTAGGGTTAGGGTTAGGGTTAGGGTTAGGGTTAGGGTTAGGGTTAGGGTTAGGGTTAGGGTTAGGGTTAGGGTTAGGGTTAGGGTTAGGGTTAGGGTTAGGGTTAGGGTTAGGGTTAGGGTTAGGGTTAGGGTTAGGGTTAGGGTTAGGGTTAGGGTTAGGGTTAGGGTTAGGGTTAGGGTTAGGGTTAGGGTTAGGGTTAGGGTTAGGGTTAGGGTTAGGGTTAGGGTTAGGGTTAGGGTTAGGGTTAGGGTTAGGGTTAGGGTTAGGGTTAGGGTTAGGGTTAGGGTTAGGGTTAGGGTTAGGGTTAGGGTTAGGGTTAGGGTTAGGGTTAGGGTTAGGGTTAGGGTTAGGGTTAGGGTTAGGGTTAGGGTTAGGGTTAGGGTTAGGGTTAGGGTTAGGGTTAGGGTTAGGGTTAGGGTTAGGGTTAGGGTTAGGGTTAGGGTTAGGGTTAGGGTTAGGGTTAGGGTTAGGGTTAGGGTTAGGGTTAGGGTTAGGGTTAGGGTTAGGGTTAGGGTTAGGGTTAGGGTTAGGGTTAGGGTTAGGGTTAGGGTTAGGGTTAGGGTTAGGGTTAGGGTTAGGGTTAGGGTTAGGGTTAGGGTTAGGGTTAGGGTTAGGGTTAGGGTTAGGGTTAGGGTTAGGGTTAGGGTTAGGGTTAGGGTTAGGGTTAGGGTTAGGGTTAGGGTTAGGGTTAGGGTTAGGGTTAGGGTTAGGGTTAGGGTTAGGGTTAGGGTTAGGGTTAGGGTTAGGGTTAGGGTTAGGGTTAGGGTTAGGGTTAGGGTTAGGGTTAGGGTTAGGGTTAGGGTTAGGGTTAGGGTTAGGGTTAGGGTTAGGGTTAGGGTTAGGGTTAGGGTTAGGGTTAGGGTTAGGGTTAGGGTTAGGGTTAGGGTTAGGGTTAGGGTTAGGGTTAGGGTTAGGGTTAGGGTTAGGGTTAGGGTTAGGGTTAGGGTTAGGGTTAGGGTTAGGGTTAGGGTTAGGGTTAGGGTTAGGGTTAGGGTTAGGGTTAGGGTTAGGGTTAGGGTTAGGGTTAGGGTTAGGGTTAGGGTTAGGGTTAGGGTTAGGGTTAGGGTTAGGGTTAGGGTTAGGGTTAGGGTTAGGGTTAGGGTTAGGGTTAGGGTTAGGGTTAGGGTTAGGGTTAGGGTTAGGGTTAGGGTTAGGGTTAGGGTTAGGGTTAGGGTTAGGGTTAGGGTTAGGGTTAGGGTTAGGGTTAGGGTTAGGGTTAGGGTTAGGGTTAGGGTTAGGGTTAGGGTTAGGGTTAGGGTTAGGGTTAGGGTTAGGGTTAGGGTTAGGGTTAGGGTTAGGGTTAGGGTTAGGGTTAGGGTTAGGGTTAGGGTTAGGGTTAGGGTTAGGGTTAGGGTTAGGGTTAGGGTTAGGGTTAGGGTTAGGGTTAGGGTTAGGGTTAGGGTTAGGGTTAGGGTTAGGGTTAGGGTTAGGGTTAGGGTTAGGGTTAGGGTTAGGGTTAGGGTTAGGGTTAGGGTTAGGGTTAGGGTTAGGGTTAGGGTTAGGGTTAGGGTTAGGGTTAGGGTTAGGGTTAGGGTTAGGGTTAGGGTTAGGGTTAGGGTTAGGGTTAGGGTTAGGGTTAGGGTTAGGGTTAGGGTTAGGGTTAGGGTTAGGGTTAGGGTTAGGGTTAGGGTTAGGGTTAGGGTTAGGGTTAGGGTTAGGGTTAGGGTTAGGGTTAGGGTTAGGGTTAGGGTTAGGGTTAGGGTTAGGGTTAGGGTTAGGGTTAGGGTTAGGGTTAGGGTTAGGGTTAGGGTTAGGGTTAGGGTTAGGGTTAGGGTTAGGGTTAGGGTTAGGGTTAGGGTTAGGGTTAGGGTTAGGGTTAGGGTTAGGGTTAGGGTTAGGGTTAGGGTTAGGGTTAGGGTTAGGGTTAGGGTTAGGGTTAGGGTTAGGGTTAGGGTTAGGGTTAGGGTTAGGGTTAGGGTTAGGGTTAGGGTTAGGGTTAGGGTTAGGGTTAGGGTTAGGGTTAGGGTTAGGGTTAGGGTTAGGGTTAGGGTTAGGGTTAGGGTTAGGGTTAGGGTTAGGGTTAGGGTTAGGGTTAGGGTTAGGGTTAGGGTTAGGGTTAGGGTTAGGGTTAGGGTTAGGGTTAGGGTTAGGGTTAGGGTTAGGGTTAGGGTTAGGGTTAGGGTTAGGGTTAGGGTTAGGGTTAGGGTTAGGGTTAGGGTTAGGGTTAGGGTTAGGGTTAGGGTTAGGGTTAGGGTTAGGGTTAGGGTTAGGGTTAGGGTTAGGGTTAGGGTTAGGGTTAGGGTTAGGGTTAGGGTTAGGGTTAGGGTTAGGGTTAGGGTTAGGGTTAGGGTTAGGGTTAGGGTTAGGGTTAGGGTTAGGGTTAGGGTTAGGGTTAGGGTTAGGGTTAGGGTTAGGGTTAGGGTTAGGGTTAGGGTTAGGGTTAGGGTTAGGGTTAGGGTTAGGGTTAGGGTTAGGGTTAGGGTTAGGGTTAGGGTTAGGGTTAGGGTTAGGGTTAGGGTTAGGGTTAGGGTTAGGGTTAGGGTTAGGGTTAGGGTTAGGGTTAGGGTTAGGGTTAGGGTTAGGGTTAGGGTTAGGGTTAGGGTTAGGGTTAGGGTTAGGGTTAGGGTTAGGGTTAGGGTTAGGGTTAGGGTTAGGGTTAGGGTTAGGGTTAGGGTTAGGGTTAGGGTTAGGGTTAGGGTTAGGGTTAGGGTTAGGGTTAGGGTTAGGGTTAGGGTTAGGGTTAGGGTTAGGGTTAGGGTTAGGGTTAGGGTTAGGGTTAGGGTTAGGGTTAGGGTTAGGGTTAGGGTTAGGGTTAGGGTTAGGGTTAGGGTTAGGGTTAGGGTTAGGGTTAGGGTTAGGGTTAGGGTTAGGGTTAGGGTTAGGGTTAGGGTTAGGGTTAGGGTTAGGGTTAGGGTTAGGGTTAGGGTTAGGGTTAGGGTTAGGGTTAGGGTTAGGGTTAGGGTTAGGGTTAGGGTTAGGGTTAGGGTTAGGGTTAGGGTTAGGGTTAGGGTTAGGGTTAGGGTTAGGGTTAGGGTTAGGGTTAGGGTTAGGGTTAGGGTTAGGGTTAGGGTTAGGGTTAGGGTTAGGGTTAGGGTTAGGGTTAGGGTTAGGGTTAGGGTTAGGGTTAGGGTTAGGGTTAGGGTTAGGGTTAGGGTTAGGGTTAGGGTTAGGGTTAGGGTTAGGGTTAGGGTTAGGGTTAGGGTTAGGGTTAGGGTTAGGGTTAGGGTTAGGGTTAGGGTTAGGGTTAGGGTTAGGGTTAGGGTTAGGGTTAGGGTTAGGGTTAGGGTTAGGGTTAGGGTTAGGGTTAGGGTTAGGGTTAGGGTTAGGGTTAGGGTTAGGGTTAGGGTTAGGGTTAGGGTTAGGGTTAGGGTTAGGGTTAGGGTTAGGGTTAGGGTTAGGGTTAGGGTTAGGGTTAGGGTTAGGGTTAGGGTTAGGGTTAGGGTTAGGGTTAGGGTTAGGGTTAGGGTTAGGGTTAGGGTTAGGGTTAGGGTTAGGGTTAGGGTTAGGGTTAGGGTTAGGGTTAGGGTTAGGGTTAGGGTTAGGGTTAGGGTTAGGGTTAGGGTTAGGGTTAGGGTTAGGGTTAGGGTTAGGGTTAGGGTTAGGGTTAGGGTTAGGGTTAGGGTTAGGGTTAGGGTTAGGGTTAGGGTTAGGGTTAGGGTTAGGGTTAGGGTTAGGGTTAGGGTTAGGGTTAGGGTTAGGGTTAGGGTTAGGGTTAGGGTTAGGGTTAGGGTTAGGGTTAGGGTTAGGGTTAGGGTTAGGGTTAGGGTTAGGGTTAGGGTTAGGGTTAGGGTTAGGGTTAGGGTTAGGGTTAGGGTTAGGGTTAGGGTTAGGGTTAGGGTTAGGGTTAGGGTTAGGGTTAGGGTTAGGGTTAGGGTTAGGGTTAGGGTTAGGGTTAGGGTTAGGGTTAGGGTTAGGGTTAGGGTTAGGGTTAGGGTTAGGGTTAGGGTTAGGGTTAGGGTTAGGGTTAGGGTTAGGGTTAGGGTTAGGGTTAGGGTTAGGGTTAGGGTTAGGGTTAGGGTTAGGGTTAGGGTTAGGGTTAGGGTTAGGGTTAGGGTTAGGGTTAGGGTTAGGGTTAGGGTTAGGGTTAGGGTTAGGGTTAGGGTTAGGGTTAGGGTTAGGGTTAGGGTTAGGGTTAGGGTTAGGGTTAGGGTTAGGGTTAGGGTTAGGGTTAGGGTTAGGGTTAGGGTTAGGGTTAGGGTTAGGGTTAGGGTTAGGGTTAGGGTTAGGGTTAGGGTTAGGGTTAGGGTTAGGGTTAGGGTTAGGGTTAGGGTTAGGGTTAGGGTTAGGGTTAGGGTTAGGGTTAGGGTTAGGGTTAGGGTTAGGGTTAGGGTTAGGGTTAGGGTTAGGGTTAGGGTTAGGGTTAGGGTTAGGGTTAGGGTTAGGGTTAGGGTTAGGGTTAGGGTTAGGGTTAGGGTTAGGGTTAGGGTTAGGGTTAGGGTTAGGGTTAGGGTTAGGGTTAGGGTTAGGGTTAGGGTTAGGGTTAGGGTTAGGGTTAGGGTTAGGGTTAGGGTTAGGGTTAGGGTTAGGGTTAGGGTTAGGGTTAGGGTTAGGGTTAGGGTTAGGGTTAGGGTTAGGGTTAGGGTTAGGGTTAGGGTTAGGGTTAGGGTTAGGGTTAGGGTTAGGGTTAGGGTTAGGGTTAGGGTTAGGGTTAGGGTTAGGGTTAGGGTTAGGGTTAGGGTTAGGGTTAGGGTTAGGGTTAGGGTTAGGGTTAGGGTTAGGGTTAGGGTTAGGGTTAGGGTTAGGGTTAGGGTTAGGGTTAGGGTTAGGGTTAGGGTTAGGGTTAGGGTTAGGGTTAGGGTTAGGGTTAGGGTTAGGGTTAGGGTTAGGGTTAGGGTTAGGGTTAGGGTTAGGGTTAGGGTTAGGGTTAGGGTTAGGGTTAGGGTTAGGGTTAGGGTTAGGGTTAGGGTTAGGGTTAGGGTTAGGGTTAGGGTTAGGGTTAGGGTTAGGGTTAGGGTTAGGGTTAGGGTTAGGGTTAGGGTTAGGGTTAGGGTTAGGGTTAGGGTTAGGGTTAGGGTTAGGGTTAGGGTTAGGGTTAGGGTTAGGGTTAGGGTTAGGGTTAGGGTTAGGGTTAGGGTTAGGGTTAGGGTTAGGGTTAGGGTTAGGGTTAGGGTTAGGGTTAGGGTTAGGGTTAGGGTTAGGGTTAGGGTTAGGGTTAGGGTTAGGGTTAGGGTTAGGGTTAGGGTTAGGGTTAGGGTTAGGGTTAGGGTTAGGGTTAGGGTTAGGGTTAGGGTTAGGGTTAGGGTTAGGGTTAGGGTTAGGGTTAGGGTTAGGGTTAGGGTTAGGGTTAGGGTTAGGGTTAGGGTTAGGGTTAGGGTTAGGGTTAGGGTTAGGGTTAGGGTTAGGGTTAGGGTTAGGGTTAGGGTTAGGGTTAGGGTTAGGGTTAGGGTTAGGGTTAGGGTTAGGGTTAGGGTTAGGGTTAGGGTTAGGGTTAGGGTTAGGGTTAGGGTTAGGGTTAGGGTTAGGGTTAGGGTTAGGGTTAGGGTTAGGGTTAGGGTTAGGGTTAGGGTTAGGGTTAGGGTTAGGGTTAGGGTTAGGGTTAGGGTTAGGGTTAGGGTTAGGGTTAGGGTTAGGGTTAGGGTTAGGGTTAGGGTTAGGGTTAGGGTTAGGGTTAGGGTTAGGGTTAGGGTTAGGGTTAGGGTTAGGGTTAGGGTTAGGGTTAGGGTTAGGGTTAGGGTTAGGGTTAGGGTTAGGGTTAGGGTTAGGGTTAGGGTTAGGGTTAGGGTTAGGGTTAGGGTTAGGGTTAGGGTTAGGGTTAGGGTTAGGGTTAGGGTTAGGGTTAGGGTTAGGGTTAGGGTTAGGGTTAGGGTTAGGGTTAGGGTTAGGGTTAGGGTTAGGGTTAGGGTTAGGGTTAGGGTTAGGGTTAGGGTTAGGGTTAGGGTTAGGGTTAGGGTTAGGGTTAGGGTTAGGGTTAGGGTTAGGGTTAGGGTTAGGGTTAGGGTTAGGGTTAGGGTTAGGGTTAGGGTTAGGGTTAGGGTTAGGGTTAGGGTTAGGGTTAGGGTTAGGGTTAGGGTTAGGGTTAGGGTTAGGGTTAGGGTTAGGGTTAGGGTTAGGGTTAGGGTTAGGGTTAGGGTTAGGGTTAGGGTTAGGGTTAGGGTTAGGGTTAGGGTTAGGGTTAGGGTTAGGGTTAGGGTTAGGGTTAGGGTTAGGGTTAGGGTTAGGGTTAGGGTTAGGGTTAGGGTTAGGGTTAGGGTTAGGGTTAGGGTTAGGGTTAGGGTTAGGGTTAGGGTTAGGGTTAGGGTTAGGGTTAGGGTTAGGGTTAGGGTTAGGGTTAGGGTTAGGGTTAGGGTTAGGGTTAGGGTTAGGGTTAGGGTTAGGGTTAGGGTTAGGGTTAGGGTTAGGGTTAGGGTTAGGGTTAGGGTTAGGGTTAGGGTTAGGGTTAGGGTTAGGGTTAGGGTTAGGGTTAGGGTTAGGGTTAGGGTTAGGGTTAGGGTTAGGGTTAGGGTTAGGGTTGGGGTTGGGGTTGGGGTTGGGGTTGGGGTTGGGGTTGGGGTTGGGGTTGGGGTTGGGGTTGGGGTTGGGGTTGGGGTTAGGGTTAGGGTTAGGGTTAGGGTTAGGGTTAGGGTTAGGGTTAGGGTTAGGGTTAGGGTTAGGGTTAGGGTTAGGGTTAGGGTTAGGGTTAGGGTTAGGGTTAGGGTTAGGGTTAGGGTTAGGGTTAGGGTTAGGGTTAGGGTTAGGGTTAGGGTTAGGGTTAGGGTTAGGGTTAGGGTTAGGGTTAGGGTTAGGGTTAGGGTTAGGGTTAGGGTTAGGGTTAGGGTTAGGGTTAGGGTTAGGGTTAGGGTTAGGGTTAGGGTTAGGGTTAGGGTTAGGGTTAGGGTTAGGGTTAGGGTTAGGGTTAGGGTTAGGGTTAGGGTTAGGGTTAGGGTTAGGGTTAGGGTTAGGGTTAGGGTTAGGGTTAGGGTTAGGGTTAGGGTTAGGGTTAGGGTTAGGGTTAGGGTTAGGGTTAGGGTTAGGGTTAGGGTTAGGGTTAGGGTTAGGGTTAGGGTTAGGGTTAGGGTTAGGGTTAGGGTTAGGGTTAGGGTTAGGGTTAGGGTTAGGGTTAGGGTTAGGGTTAGGGTTAGGGTTAGGGTTAGGGTTAGGGTTAGGGTTAGGGTTAGGGTTAGGGTTAGGGTTAGGGTTAGGGTTAGGGTTAGGGTTAGGGTTAGGGTTAGGGTTAGGGTTAGGGTTAGGGTTAGGGTTAGGGTTAGGGTTAGGGTTAGGGTTAGGGTTAGGGTTAGGGTTAGGGTTAGGGTTAGGGTTAGGGTTAGGGTTAGGGTTAGGGTTAGGGTTAGGGTTAGGGTTAGGGTTAGGGTTAGGGTTAGGGTTAGGGTTAGGGTTAGGGTTAGGGTTAGGGTTAGGGTTAGGGTTAGGGTTAGGGTTAGGGTTAGGGTTAGGGTTAGGGTTAGGGTTAGGGTTAGGGTTAGGGTTAGGGTTAGGGTTAGGGTTAGGGTTAGGGTTAGGGTTAGGGTTAGGGTTAGGGTTAGGGTTAGGGTTAGGGTTAGGGTTAGGGTTAGGGTTAGGGTTAGGGTTAGGGTTAGGGTTAGGGTTAGGGTTAGGGTTAGGGTTAGGGTTAGGGTTAGGGTTAGGGTTAGGGTTAGGGTTAGGGTTAGGGTTAGGGTTAGGGTTAGGGTTAGGGTTAGGGTTAGGGTTAGGGTTAGGGTTAGGGTTAGGGTTAGGGTTAGGGTTAGGGTTAGGGTTAGGGTTAGGGTTAGGGTTAGGGTTAGGGTTAGGGTTAGGGTTAGGGTTAGGGTTAGGGTTAGGGTTAGGGTTAGGGTTAGGGTTAGGGTTAGGGTTAGGGTTAGGGTTAGGGTTAGGGTTAGGGTTAGGGTTAGGGTTAGGGTTAGGGTTAGGGTTAGGGTTAGGGTTAGGGTTAGGGTTAGGGTTAGGGTTAGGGTTAGGGTTAGGGTTAGGGTTAGGGTTAGGGTTAGGGTTAGGGTTAGGGTTAGGGTTAGGGTTAGGGTTAGGGTTAGGGTTAGGGTTAGGGTTAGGGTTAGGGTTAGGGTTAGGGTTAGGGTTAGGGTTAGGGTTAGGGTTAGGGTTAGGGTTAGGGTTAGGGTTAGGGTTAGGGTTAGGGTTAGGGTTAGGGTTAGGGTTAGGGTTAGGGTTAGGGTTAGGGTTAGGGTTAGGGTTAGGGTTAGGGTTAGGGTTAGGGTTAGGGTTAGGGTTAGGGTTAGGGTTAGGGTTAGGGTTAGGGTTAGGGTTAGGGTTAGGGTTAGGGTTAGGGTTAGGGTTAGGGTTAGGGTTAGGGTTAGGGTTAGGGTTAGGGTTAGGGTTAGGGTTAGGGTTAGGGTTAGGGTTAGGGTTAGGGTTAGGGTTAGGGTTAGGGTTAGGGTTAGGGTTAGGGTTAGGGTTAGGGTTAGGGTTAGGGTTAGGGTTAGGGTTAGGGTTAGGGTTAGGGTTAGGGTTAGGGTTAGGGTTAGGGTTAGGGTTAGGGTTAGGGTTAGGGTTAGGGTTAGGGTTAGGGTTAGGGTTAGGGTTAGGGTTAGGGTTAGGGTTAGGGTTAGGGTTAGGGTTAGGGTTAGGGTTAGGGTTAGGGTTAGGGTTAGGGTTAGGGTTAGGGTTAGGGTTAGGGTTAGGGTTAGGGTTAGGGTTAGGGTTAGGGTTAGGGTTAGGGTTAGGGTTAGGGTTAGGGTTAGGGTTAGGGTTAGGGTTAGGGTTAGGGTTAGGGTTAGGGTTAGGGTTAGGGTTAGGGTTAGGGTTAGGGTTAGGGTTAGGGTTAGGGTTAGGGTTAGGGTTAGGGTTAGGGTTAGGGTTAGGGTTAGGGTTAGGGTTAGGGTTAGGGTTAGGGTTAGGGTTAGGGTTAGGGTTAGGGTTAGGGTTAGGGTTAGGGTTAGGGTTAGGGTTAGGGTTAGGGTTAGGGTTAGGGTTAGGGTTAGGGTTAGGGTTAGGGTTAGGGTTAGGGTTAGGGTTAGGGTTAGGGTTAGGGTTAGGGTTAGGGTTAGGGTTAGGGTTAGGGTTAGGGTTAGGGTTAGGGTTAGGGTTAGGGTTAGGGTTAGGGTTAGGGTTAGGGTTAGGGTTAGGGTTAGGGTTAGGGTTAGGGTTAGGGTTAGGGTTAGGGTTAGGGTTAGGGTTAGGGTTAGGGTTAGGGTTAGGGTTAGGGTTAGGGTTAGGGTTAGGGTTAGGGTTAGGGTTAGGGTTAGGGTTAGGGTTAGGGTTAGGGTTAGGGTTAGGGTTAGGGTTAGGGTTAGGGTTAGGGTTAGGGTTAGGGTTAGGGTTAGGGTTAGGGTTAGGGTTAGGGTTAGGGTTAGGGTTAGGGTTAGGGTTAGGGTTAGGGTTAGGGTTAGGGTTAGGGTTAGGGTTAGGGTTAGGGTTAGGGTTAGGGTTAGGGTTAGGGTTAGGGTTAGGGTTAGGGTTAGGGTTAGGGTTAGGGTTAGGGTTAGGGTTAGGGTTAGGGTTAGGGTTAGGGTTAGGGTTAGGGTTAGGGTTAGGGTTAGGGTTAGGGTTAGGGTTAGGGTTAGGGTTAGGGTTAGGGTTAGGGTTAGGGTTAGGGTTAGGGTTAGGGTTAGGGTTAGGGTTAGGGTTAGGGTTAGGGTTAGGGTTAGGGTTAGGGTTAGGGTTAGGGTTAGGGTTAGGGTTAGGGTTAGGGTTAGGGTTAGGGTTAGGGTTAGGGTTAGGGTTAGGGTTAGGGTTAGGGTTAGGGTTAGGGTTAGGGTTAGGGTTAGGGTTAGGGTTAGGGTTAGGGTTAGGGTTAGGGTTAGGGTTAGGGTTAGGGTTAGGGTTAGGGTTAGGGTTAGGGTTAGGGTTAGGGTTAGGGTTAGGGTTAGGGTTAGGGTTAGGGTTAGGGTTAGGGTTAGGGTTAGGGTTAGGGTTAGGGTTAGGGTTAGGGTTAGGGTTAGGGTTAGGGTTAGGGTTAGGGTTAGGGTTAGGGTTAGGGTTAGGGTTAGGGTTAGGGTTAGGGTTAGGGTTAGGGTTAGGGTTAGGGTTAGGGTTAGGGTTAGGGTTAGGGTTAGGGTTAGGGTTAGGGTTAGGGTTAGGGTTAGGGTTAGGGTTAGGGTTAGGGTTAGGGTTAGGGTTAGGGTTAGGGTTAGGGTTAGGGTTAGGGTTAGGGTTAGGGTTAGGGTTAGGGTTAGGGTTAGGGTTAGGGTTAGGGTTAGGGTTAGGGTTAGGGTTAGGGTTAGGGTTAGGGTTAGGGTTAGGGTTAGGGTTAGGGTTAGGGTTAGGGTTAGGGTTAGGGTTAGGGTTAGGGTTAGGGTTAGGGTTAGGGTTAGGGTTAGGGTTAGGGTTAGGGTTAGGGTTAGGGTTAGGGTTAGGGTTAGGGTTAGGGTTAGGGTTAGGGTTAGGGTTAGGGTTAGGGTTAGGGTTAGGGTTAGGGTTAGGGTTAGGGTTAGGGTTAGGGTTAGGGTTAGGGTTAGGGTTAGGGTTAGGGTTAGGGTTAGGGTTAGGGTTAGGGTTAGGGTTAGGGTTAGGGTTAGGGTTAGGGTTAGGGTTAGGGTTAGGGTTAGGGTTAGGGTTAGGGTTAGGGTTAGGGTTAGGGTTAGGGTTAGGGTTAGGGTTAGGGTTAGGGTTAGGGTTAGGGTTAGGGTTAGGGTTAGGGTTAGGGTTAGGGTTAGGGTTAGGGTTAGGGTTAGGGTTAGGGTTAGGGTTAGGGTTAGGGTTAGGGTTAGGGTTAGGGTTAGGGTTAGGGTTAGGGTTAGGGTTAGGGTTAGGGTTAGGGTTAGGGTTAGGGTTAGGGTTAGGGTTAGGGTTAGGGTTAGGGTTAGGGTTAGGGTTAGGGTTAGGGTTAGGGTTAGGGTTAGGGTTAGGGTTAGGGTTAGGGTTAGGGTTAGGGTTAGGGTTAGGGTTAGGGTTAGGGTTAGGGTTAGGGTTAGGGTTAGGGTTAGGGTTAGGGTTAGGGTTAGGGTTAGGGTTAGGGTTAGGGTTAGGGTTAGGGTTAGGGTTAGGGTTAGGGTTAGGGTTAGGGTTAGGGTTAGGGTTAGGGTTAGGGTTAGGGTTAGGGTTAGGGTTAGGGTTAGGGTTAGGGTTAGGGTTAGGGTTAGGGTTAGGGTTAGGGTTAGGGTTAGGGTTAGGGTTAGGGTTAGGGTTAGGGTTAGGGTTAGGGTTAGGGTTAGGGTTAGGGTTAGGGTTAGGGTTAGGGTTAGGGTTAGGGTTAGGGTTAGGGTTAGGGTTAGGGTTAGGGTTAGGGTTAGGGTTAGGGTTAGGGTTAGGGTTAGGGTTAGGGTTAGGGTTAGGGTTAGGGTTAGGGTTAGGGTTAGGGTTAGGGTTAGGGTTAGGGTTAGGGTTAGGGTTAGGGTTAGGGTTAGGGTTAGGGTTAGGGTTAGGGTTAGGGTTAGGGTTAGGGTTAGGGTTAGGGTTAGGGTTAGGGTTAGGGTTAGGGTTAGGGTTAGGGTTAGGGTTAGGGTTAGGGTTAGGGTTAGGGTTAGGGTTAGGGTTAGGGTTAGGGTTAGGGTTAGGGTTAGGGTTAGGGTTAGGGTTAGGGTTAGGGTTAGGGTTAGGGTTAGGGTTAGGGTTAGGGTTAGGGTTAGGGTTAGGGTTAGGGTTAGGGTTAGGGTTAGGGTTAGGGTTAGGGTTAGGGTTAGGGTTAGGGTTAGGGTTAGGGTTAGGGTTAGGGTTAGGGTTAGGGTTAGGGTTAGGGTTAGGGTTAGGGTTAGGGTTAGGGTTAGGGTTAGGGTTAGGGTTAGGGTTAGGGTTAGGGTTAGGGTTAGGGTTAGGGTTAGGGTTAGGGTTAGGGTTAGGGTTAGGGTTAGGGTTAGGGTTAGGGTTAGGGTTAGGGTTAGGGTTAGGGTTAGGGTTAGGGTTAGGGTTAGGGTTAGGGTTAGGGTTAGGGTTAGGGTTAGGGTTAGGGTTAGGGTTAGGGTTAGGGTTAGGGTTAGGGTTAGGGTTAGGGTTAGGGTTAGGGTTAGGGTTAGGGTTAGGGTTAGGGTTAGGGTTAGGGTTAGGGTTAGGGTTAGGGTTAGGGTTAGGGTTAGGGTTAGGGTTAGGGTTAGGGTTAGGGTTAGGGTTAGGGTTAGGGTTAGGGTTAGGGTTAGGGTTAGGGTTAGGGTTAGGGTTAGGGTTAGGGTTAGGGTTAGGGTTAGGGTTAGGGTTAGGGTTAGGGTTAGGGTTAGGGTTAGGGTTAGGGTTAGGGTTAGGGTTAGGGTTAGGGTTAGGGTTAGGGTTAGGGTTAGGGTTAGGGTTAGGGTTAGGGTTAGGGTTAGGGTTAGGGTTAGGGTTAGGGTTAGGGTTAGGGTTAGGGTTAGGGTTAGGGTTAGGGTTAGGGTTAGGGTTAGGGTTAGGGTTAGGGTTAGGGTTAGGGTTAGGGTTAGGGTTAGGGTTAGGGTTAGGGTTAGGGTTAGGGTTAGGGTTAGGGTTAGGGTTAGGGTTAGGGTTAGGGTTAGGGTTAGGGTTAGGGTTAGGGTTAGGGTTAGGGTTAGGGTTAGGGTTAGGGTTAGGGTTAGGGTTAGGGTTAGGGTTAGGGTTAGGGTTAGGGTTAGGGTTAGGGTTAGGGTTAGGGTTAGGGTTAGGGTTAGGGTTAGGGTTAGGGTTAGGGTTAGGGTTAGGGTTAGGGTTAGGGTTAGGGTTAGGGTTAGGGTTAGGGTTAGGGTTAGGGTTAGGGTTAGGGTTAGGGTTAGGGTTAGGGTTAGGGTTAGGGTTAGGGTTAGGGTTAGGGTTAGGGTTAGGGTTAGGGTTAGGGTTAGGGTTAGGGTTAGGGTTAGGGTTAGGGTTAGGGTTAGGGTTAGGGTTAGGGTTAGGGTTAGGGTTAGGGTTAGGGTTAGGGTTAGGGTTAGGGTTAGGGTTAGGGTTAGGGTTAGGGTTAGGGTTAGGGTTAGGGTTAGGGTTAGGGTTAGGGTTAGGGTTAGGGTTAGGGTTAGGGTTAGGGTTAGGGTTAGGGTTAGGGTTAGGGTTAGGGTTAGGGTTAGGGTTAGGGTTAGGGTTAGGGTTAGGGTTAGGGTTAGGGTTAGGGTTAGGGTTAGGGTTAGGGTTAGGGTTAGGGTTAGGGTTAGGGTTAGGGTTAGGGTTAGGGTTAGGGTTAGGGTTAGGGTTAGGGTTAGGGTTAGGGTTAGGGTTAGGGTTAGGGTTAGGGTTAGGGTTAGGGTTAGGGTTAGGGTTAGGGTTAGGGTTAGGGTTAGGGTTAGGGTTAGGGTTAGGGTTAGGGTTAGGGTTAGGGTTAGGGTTAGGGTTAGGGTTAGGGTTAGGGTTAGGGTTAGGGTTAGGGTTAGGGTTAGGGTTAGGGTTAGGGTTAGGGTTAGGGTTAGGGTTAGGGTTAGGGTTAGGGTTAGGGTTAGGGTTAGGGTTAGGGTTAGGGTTAGGGTTAGGGTTAGGGTTAGGGTTAGGGTTAGGGTTAGGGTTAGGGTTAGGGTTAGGGTTAGGGTTAGGGTTAGGGTTAGGGTTAGGGTTAGGGTTAGGGTTAGGGTTAGGGTTAGGGTTAGGGTTAGGGTTAGGGTTAGGGTTAGGGTTAGGGTTAGGGTTAGGGTTAGGGTTAGGGTTAGGGTTAGGGTTAGGGTTAGGGTTAGGGTTAGGGTTAGGGTTAGGGTTAGGGTTAGGGTTAGGGTTAGGGTTAGGGTTAGGGTTAGGGTTAGGGTTAGGGTTAGGGTTAGGGTTAGGGTTAGGGTTAGGGTTAGGGTTAGGGTTAGGGTTAGGGTTAGGGTTAGGGTTAGGGTTAGGGTTAGGGTTAGGGTTAGGGTTAGGGTTAGGGTTAGGGTTAGGGTTAGGGTTAGGGTTAGGGTTAGGGTTAGGGTTAGGGTTAGGGTTAGGGTTAGGGTTAGGGTTAGGGTTAGGGTTAGGGTTAGGGTTAGGGTTAGGGTTAGGGTTAGGGTTAGGGTTAGGGTTAGGGTTAGGGTTAGGGTTAGGGTTAGGGTTAGGGTTAGGGTTAGGGTTAGGGTTAGGGTTAGGGTTAGGGTTAGGGTTAGGGTTAGGGTTAGGGTTAGGGTTAGGGTTAGGGTTAGGGTTAGGGTTAGGGTTAGGGTTAGGGTTAGGGTTAGGGTTAGGGTTAGGGTTAGGGTTAGGGTTAGGGTTAGGGTTAGGGTTAGGGTTAGGGTTAGGGTTAGGGTTAGGGTTAGGGTTAGGGTTAGGGTTAGGGTTAGGGTTAGGGTTAGGGTTAGGGTTAGGGTTAGGGTTAGGGTTAGGGTTAGGGTTAGGGTTAGGGTTAGGGTTAGGGTTAGGGTTAGGGTTAGGGTTAGGGTTAGGGTTAGGGTTAGGGTTAGGGTTAGGGTTAGGGTTAGGGTTAGGGTTAGGGTTAGGGTTAGGGTTAGGGTTAGGGTTAGGGTTAGGGTTAGGGTTAGGGTTAGGGTTAGGGTTAGGGTTAGGGTTAGGGTTAGGGTTAGGGTTAGGGTTAGGGTTAGGGTTAGGGTTAGGGTTAGGGTTAGGGTTAGGGTTAGGGTTAGGGTTAGGGTTAGGGTTAGGGTTAGGGTTAGGGTTAGGGTTAGGGTTAGGGTTAGGGTTAGGGTTAGGGTTAGGGTTAGGGTTAGGGTTAGGGTTAGGGTTAGGGTTAGGGTTAGGGTTAGGGTTAGGGTTAGGGTTAGGGTTAGGGTTAGGGTTAGGGTTAGGGTTAGGGTTAGGGTTAGGGTTAGGGTTAGGGTTAGGGTTAGGGTTAGGGTTAGGGTTAGGGTTAGGGTTAGGGTTAGGGTTAGGGTTAGGGTTAGGGTTAGGGTTAGGGTTAGGGTTAGGGTTAGGGTTAGGGTTAGGGTTAGGGTTAGGGTTAGGGTTAGGGTTAGGGTTAGGGTTAGGGTTAGGGTTAGGGTTAGGGTTAGGGTTAGGGTTAGGGTTAGGGTTAGGGTTAGGGTTAGGGTTAGGGTTAGGGTTAGGGTTAGGGTTAGGGTTAGGGTTAGGGTTAGGGTTAGGGTTAGGGTTAGGGTTAGGGTTAGGGTTAGGGTTAGGGTTAGGGTTAGGGTTAGGGTTAGGGTTAGGGTTAGGGTTAGGGTTAGGGTTAGGGTTAGGGTTAGGGTTAGGGTTAGGGTTAGGGTTAGGGTTAGGGTTAGGGTTAGGGTTAGGGTTAGGGTTAGGGTTAGGGTTAGGGTTAGGGTTAGGGTTAGGGTTAGGGTTAGGGTTAGGGTTAGGGTTAGGGTTAGGGTTAGGGTTAGGGTTAGGGTTAGGGTTAGGGTTAGGGTTAGGGTTAGGGTTAGGGTTAGGGTTAGGGTTAGGGTTAGGGTTAGGGTTAGGGTTAGGGTTAGGGTTAGGGTTAGGGTTAGGGTTAGGGTTAGGGTTAGGGTTAGGGTTAGGGTTAGGGTTAGGGTTAGGGTTAGGGTTAGGGTTAGGGTTAGGGTTAGGGTTAGGGTTAGGGTTAGGGTTAGGGTTAGGGTTAGGGTTAGGGTTAGGGTTAGGGTTAGGGTTAGGGTTAGGGTTAGGGTTAGGGTTAGGGTTAGGGTTAGGGTTAGGGTTAGGGTTAGGGTTAGGGTTAGGGTTAGGGTTAGGGTTAGGGTTAGGGTTAGGGTTAGGGTTAGGGTTAGGGTTAGGGTTAGGGTTAGGGTTAGGGTTAGGGTTAGGGTTAGGGTTAGGGTTAGGGTTAGGGTTAGGGTTAGGGTTAGGGTTAGGGTTAGGGTTAGGGTTAGGGTTAGGGTTAGGGTTAGGGTTAGGGTTAGGGTTAGGGTTAGGGTTAGGGTTAGGGTTAGGGTTAGGGTTAGGGTTAGGGTTAGGGTTAGGGTTAGGGTTAGGGTTAGGGTTAGGGTTAGGGTTAGGGTTAGGGTTAGGGTTAGGGTTAGGGTTAGGGTTAGGGTTAGGGTTAGGGTTAGGGTTAGGGTTAGGGTTAGGGTTAGGGTTAGGGTTAGGGTTAGGGTTAGGGTTAGGGTTAGGGTTAGGGTTAGGGTTAGGGTTAGGGTTAGGGTTAGGGTTAGGGTTAGGGTTAGGGTTAGGGTTAGGGTTAGGGTTAGGGTTAGGGTTAGGGTTAGGGTTAGGGTTAGGGTTAGGGTTAGGGTTAGGGTTAGGGTTAGGGTTAGGGTTAGGGTTAGGGTTAGGGTTAGGGTTAGGGTTAGGGTTAGGGTTAGGGTTAGGGTTAGGGTTAGGGTTAGGGTTAGGGTTAGGGTTAGGGTTAGGGTTAGGGTTAGGGTTAGGGTTAGGGTTAGGGTTAGGGTTAGGGTTAGGGTTAGGGTTAGGGTTAGGGTTAGGGTTAGGGTTAGGGTTAGGGTTAGGGTTAGGGTTAGGGTTAGGGTTAGGGTTAGGGTTAGGGTTAGGGTTAGGGTTAGGGTTAGGGTTAGGGTTAGGGTTAGGGTTAGGGTTAGGGTTAGGGTTAGGGTTAGGGTTAGGGTTAGGGTTAGGGTTAGGGTTAGGGTTAGGGTTAGGGTTAGGGTTAGGGTTAGGGTTAGGGTTAGGGTTAGGGTTAGGGTTAGGGTTAGGGTTAGGGTTAGGGTTAGGGTTAGGGTTAGGGTTAGGGTTAGGGTTAGGGTTAGGGTTAGGGTTAGGGTTAGGGTTAGGGTTAGGGTTAGGGTTAGGGTTAGGGTTAGGGTTAGGGTTAGGGTTAGGGTTAGGGTTAGGGTTAGGGTTAGGGTTAGGGTTAGGGTTAGGGTTAGGGTTAGGGTTAGGGTTAGGGTTAGGGTTAGGGTTAGGGTTAGGGTTAGGGTTAGGGTTAGGGTTAGGGTTAGGGTTAGGGTTAGGGTTAGGGTTAGGGTTAGGGTTAGGGTTAGGGTTAGGGTTAGGGTTAGGGTTAGGGTTAGGGTTAGGGTTAGGGTTAGGGTTAGGGTTAGGGTTAGGGTTAGGGTTAGGGTTAGGGTTAGGGTTAGGGTTAGGGTTAGGGTTAGGGTTAGGGTTAGGGTTAGGGTTAGGGTTAGGGTTAGGGTTAGGGTTAGGGTTAGGGTTAGGGTTAGGGTTAGGGTTAGGGTTAGGGTTAGGGTTAGGGTTAGGGTTAGGGTTAGGGTTAGGGTTAGGGTTAGGGTTAGGGTTAGGGTTAGGGTTAGGGTTAGGGTTAGGGTTAGGGTTAGGGTTAGGGTTAGGGTTAGGGTTAGGGTTAGGGTTAGGGTTAGGGTTAGGGTTAGGGTTAGGGTTAGGGTTAGGGTTAGGGTTAGGGTTAGGGTTAGGGTTAGGGTTAGGGTTAGGGTTAGGGTTAGGGTTAGGGTTAGGGTTAGGGTTAGGGTTAGGGTTAGGGTTAGGGTTAGGGTTAGGGTTAGGGTTAGGGTTAGGGTTAGGGTTAGGGTTAGGGTTAGGGTTAGGGTTAGGGTTAGGGTTAGGGTTAGGGTTAGGGTTAGGGTTAGGGTTAGGGTTAGGGTTAGGGTTAGGGTTAGGGTTAGGGTTAGGGTTAGGGTTAGGGTTAGGGTTAGGGTTAGGGTTAGGGTTAGGGTTAGGGTTAGGGTTAGGGTTAGGGTTAGGGTTAGGGTTAGGGTTAGGGTTAGGGTTAGGGTTAGGGTTAGGGTTAGGGTTAGGGTTAGGGTTAGGGTTAGGGTTAGGGTTAGGGTTAGGGTTAGGGTTAGGGTTAGGGTTAGGGTTAGGGTTAGGGTTAGGGTTAGGGTTAGGGTTAGGGTTAGGGTTAGGGTTAGGGTTAGGGTTAGGGTTAGGGTTAGGGTTAGGGTTAGGGTTAGGGTTAGGGTTAGGGTTAGGGTTAGGGTTAGGGTTAGGGTTAGGGTTAGGGTTAGGGTTAGGGTTAGGGTTAGGGTTAGGGTTAGGGTTAGGGTTAGGGTTAGGGTTAGGGTTAGGGTTAGGGTTAGGGTTAGGGTTAGGGTTAGGGTTAGGGTTAGGGTTAGGGTTAGGGTTAGGGTTAGGGTTAGGGTTAGGGTTAGGGTTAGGGTTAGGGTTAGGGTTAGGGTTAGGGTTAGGGTTAGGGTTAGGGTTAGGGTTAGGGTTAGGGTTAGGGTTAGGGTTAGGGTTAGGGTTAGGGTTAGGGTTAGGGTTAGGGTTAGGGTTAGGGTTAGGGTTAGGGTTAGGGTTAGGGTTAGGGTTAGGGTTAGGGTTAGGGTTAGGGTTAGGGTTAGGGTTAGGGTTAGGGTTAGGGTTAGGGTTAGGGTTAGGGTTAGGGTTAGGGTTAGGGTTAGGGTTAGGGTTAGGGTTAGGGTTAGGGTTAGGGTTAGGGTTAGGGTTAGGGTTAGGGTTAGGGTTAGGGTTAGGGTTAGGGTTAGGGTTAGGGTTAGGGTTAGGGTTAGGGTTAGGGTTAGGGTTAGGGTTAGGGTTAGGGTTAGGGTTAGGGTTAGGGTTAGGGTTAGGGTTAGGGTTAGGGTTAGGGTTAGGGTTAGGGTTAGGGTTAGGGTTAGGGTTAGGGTTAGGGTTAGGGTTAGGGTTAGGGTTAGGGTTAGGGTTAGGGTTAGGGTTAGGGTTAGGGTTAGGGTTAGGGTTAGGGTTAGGGTTAGGGTTAGGGTTAGGGTTAGGGTTAGGGTTAGGGTTAGGGTTAGGGTTAGGGTTAGGGTTAGGGTTAGGGTTAGGGTTAGGGTTAGGGTTAGGGTTAGGGTTAGGGTTAGGGTTAGGGTTAGGGTTAGGGTTAGGGTTAGGGTTAGGGTTAGGGTTAGGGTTAGGGTTAGGGTTAGGGTTAGGGTTAGGGTTAGGGTTAGGGTTAGGGTTAGGGTTAGGGTTAGGGTTAGGGTTAGGGTTAGGGTTAGGGTTAGGGTTAGGGTTAGGGTTAGGGTTAGGGTTAGGGTTAGGGTTAGGGTTAGGGTTAGGGTTAGGGTTAGGGTTAGGGTTAGGGTTAGGGTTAGGGTTAGGGTTAGGGTTAGGGTTAGGGTTAGGGTTAGGGTTAGGGTTAGGGTTAGGGTTAGGGTTAGGGTTAGGGTTAGGGTTAGGGTTAGGGTTAGGGTTAGGGTTAGGGTTAGGGTTAGGGTTAGGGTTAGGGTTAGGGTTAGGGTTAGGGTTAGGGTTAGGGTTAGGGTTAGGGTTAGGGTTAGGGTTAGGGTTAGGGTTAGGGTTAGGGTTAGGGTTAGGGTTAGGGTTAGGGTTAGGGTTAGGGTTAGGGTTAGGGTTAGGGTTAGGGTTAGGGTTAGGGTTAGGGTTAGGGTTAGGGTTAGGGTTAGGGTTAGGGTTAGGGTTAGGGTTAGGGTTAGGGTTAGGGTTAGGGTTAGGGTTAGGGTTAGGGTTAGGGTTAGGGTTAGGGTTAGGGTTAGGGTTAGGGTTAGGGTTAGGGTTAGGGTTAGGGTTAGGGTTAGGGTTAGGGTTAGGGTTAGGGTTAGGGTTAGGGTTAGGGTTAGGGTTAGGGTTAGGGTTAGGGTTAGGGTTAGGGTTAGGGTTAGGGTTAGGGTTAGGGTTAGGGTTAGGGTTAGGGTTAGGGTTAGGGTTAGGGTTAGGGTTAGGGTTAGGGTTAGGGTTAGGGTTAGGGTTAGGGTTAGGGTTAGGGTTAGGGTTAGGGTTAGGGTTAGGGTTAGGGTTAGGGTTAGGGTTAGGGTTAGGGTTAGGGTTAGGGTTAGGGTTAGGGTTAGGGTTAGGGTTAGGGTTAGGGTTAGGGTTAGGGTTAGGGTTAGGGTTAGGGTTAGGGTTAGGGTTAGGGTTAGGGTTAGGGTTAGGGTTAGGGTTAGGGTTAGGGTTAGGGTTAGGGTTAGGGTTAGGGTTAGGGTTAGGGTTAGGGTTAGGGTTAGGGTTAGGGTTAGGGTTAGGGTTAGGGTTAGGGTTAGGGTTAGGGTTAGGGTTAGGGTTAGGGTTAGGGTTAGGGTTAGGGTTAGGGTTAGGGTTAGGGTTAGGGTTAGGGTTAGGGTTAGGGTTAGGGTTAGGGTTAGGGTTAGGGTTAGGGTTAGGGTTAGGGTTAGGGTTAGGGTTAGGGTTAGGGTTAGGGTTAGGGTTAGGGTTAGGGTTAGGGTTAGGGTTAGGGTTAGGGTTAGGGTTAGGGTTAGGGTTAGGGTTAGGGTTAGGGTTAGGGTTAGGGTTAGGGTTAGGGTTAGGGTTAGGGTTAGGGTTAGGGTTAGGGTTAGGGTTAGGGTTAGGGTTAGGGTTAGGGTTAGGGTTAGGGTTAGGGTTAGGGTTAGGGTTAGGGTTAGGGTTAGGGTTAGGGTTAGGGTTAGGGTTAGGGTTAGGGTTAGGGTTAGGGTTAGGGTTAGGGTTAGGGTTAGGGTTAGGGTTAGGGTTAGGGTTAGGGTTAGGGTTAGGGTTAGGGTTAGGGTTAGGGTTAGGGTTAGGGTTAGGGTTAGGGTTAGGGTTAGGGTTAGGGTTAGGGTTAGGGTTAGGGTTAGGGTTAGGGTTAGGGTTAGGGTTAGGGTTAGGGTTAGGGTTAGGGTTAGGGTTAGGGTTAGGGTTAGGGTTAGGGTTAGGGTTAGGGTTAGGGTTAGGGTTAGGGTTAGGGTTAGGGTTAGGGTTAGGGTTAGGGTTAGGGTTAGGGTTAGGGTTAGGGTTAGGGTTAGGGTTAGGGTTAGGGTTAGGGTTAGGGTTAGGGTTAGGGTTAGGGTTAGGGTTAGGGTTAGGGTTAGGGTTAGGGTTAGGGTTAGGGTTAGGGTTAGGGTTAGGGTTAGGGTTAGGGTTAGGGTTAGGGTTAGGGTTAGGGTTAGGGTTAGGGTTAGGGTTAGGGTTAGGGTTAGGGTTAGGGTTAGGGTTAGGGTTAGGGTTAGGGTTAGGGTTAGGGTTAGGGTTAGGGTTAGGGTTAGGGTTAGGGTTAGGGTTAGGGTTAGGGTTAGGGTTAGGGTTAGGGTTAGGGTTAGGGTTAGGGTTAGGGTTAGGGTTAGGGTTAGGGTTAGGGTTAGGGTTAGGGTTAGGGTTAGGGTTAGGGTTAGGGTTAGGGTTAGGGTTAGGGTTAGGGTTAGGGTTAGGGTTAGGGTTAGGGTTAGGGTTAGGGTTAGGGTTAGGGTTAGGGTTAGGGTTAGGGTTAGGGTTAGGGTTAGGGTTAGGGTTAGGGTTAGGGTTAGGGTTAGGGTTAGGGTTAGGGTTAGGGTTAGGGTTAGGGTTAGGGTTAGGGTTAGGGTTAGGGTTAGGGTTAGGGTTAGGGTTAGGGTTAGGGTTAGGGTTAGGGTTAGGGTTAGGGTTAGGGTTAGGGTTAGGGTTAGGGTTAGGGTTAGGGTTAGGGTTAGGGTTAGGGTTAGGGTTAGGGTTAGGGTTAGGGTTAGGGTTAGGGTTAGGGTTAGGGTTAGGGTTAGGGTTAGGGTTAGGGTTAGGGTTAGGGTTAGGGTTAGGGTTAGGGTTAGGGTTAGGGTTAGGGTTAGGGTTAGGGTTAGGGTTAGGGTTAGGGTTAGGGTTAGGGTTAGGGTTAGGGTTAGGGTTAGGGTTAGGGTTAGGGTTAGGGTTAGGGTTAGGGTTAGGGTTAGGGTTAGGGTTAGGGTTAGGGTTAGGGTTAGGGTTAGGGTTAGGGTTAGGGTTAGGGTTAGGGTTAGGGTTAGGGTTAGGGTTAGGGTTAGGGTTAGGGTTAGGGTTAGGGTTAGGGTTAGGGTTAGGGTTAGGGTTAGGGTTAGGGTTAGGGTTAGGGTTAGGGTTAGGGTTAGGGTTAGGGTTAGGGTTAGGGTTAGGGTTAGGGTTAGGGTTAGGGTTAGGGTTAGGGTTAGGGTTAGGGTTAGGGTTAGGGTTAGGGTTAGGGTTAGGGTTAGGGTTAGGGTTAGGGTTAGGGTTAGGGTTAGGGTTAGGGTTAGGGTTAGGGTTAGGGTTAGGGTTAGGGTTAGGGTTAGGGTTAGGGTTAGGGTTAGGGTTAGGGTTAGGGTTAGGGTTAGGGTTAGGGTTAGGGTTAGGGTTAGGGTTAGGGTTAGGGTTAGGGTTAGGGTTAGGGTTAGGGTTAGGGTTAGGGTTAGGGTTAGGGTTAGGGTTAGGGTTAGGGTTAGGGTTAGGGTTAGGGTTAGGGTTAGGGTTAGGGTTAGGGTTAGGGTTAGGGTTAGGGTTAGGGTTAGGGTTAGGGTTAGGGTTAGGGTTAGGGTTAGGGTTAGGGTTAGGGTTAGGGTTAGGGTTAGGGTTAGGGTTAGGGTTAGGGTTAGGGTTAGGGTTAGGGTTAGGGTTAGGGTTAGGGTTAGGGTTAGGGTTAGGGTTAGGGTTAGGGTTAGGGTTAGGGTTAGGGTTAGGGTTAGGGTTAGGGTTAGGGTTAGGGTTAGGGTTAGGGTTAGGGTTAGGGTTAGGGTTAGGGTTAGGGTTAGGGTTAGGGTTAGGGTTAGGGTTAGGGTTAGGGTTAGGGTTAGGGTTAGGGTTAGGGTTAGGGTTAGGGTTAGGGTTAGGGTTAGGGTTAGGGTTAGGGTTAGGGTTAGGGTTAGGGTTAGGGTTAGGGTTAGGGTTAGGGTTAGGGTTAGGGTTAGGGTTAGGGTTAGGGTTAGGGTTAGGGTTAGGGTTAGGGTTAGGGTTAGGGTTAGGGTTAGGGTTAGGGTTAGGGTTAGGGTTAGGGTTAGGGTTAGGGTTAGGGTTAGGGTTAGGGTTAGGGTTAGGGTTAGGGTTAGGGTTAGGGTTAGGGTTAGGGTTAGGGTTAGGGTTAGGGTTAGGGTTAGGGTTAGGGTTAGGGTTAGGGTTAGGGTTAGGGTTAGGGTTAGGGTTAGGGTTAGGGTTAGGGTTAGGGTTAGGGTTAGGGTTAGGGTTAGGGTTAGGGTTAGGGTTAGGGTTAGGGTTAGGGTTAGGG
Organism: Heloderma suspectum; assembly: GCF_057233095.1. Classification (NCBI taxonomy): domain Eukaryota; kingdom Metazoa; phylum Chordata; class Lepidosauria; order Squamata; family Helodermatidae; genus Heloderma; species Heloderma suspectum. Next base: position 126,753,747 of record NC_139464.1, read on the forward strand.
TTAGGGTTAGGGTTAGGGTTAGGGTTAGGGTTAGGGTTAGGGTTAGGGTTAGGGTTAGGGTTAGGGTTAGGGTTAGGGTTAGGGTTAGGGTTAGGGTTAGGGTTAGGGTTAGGGTTAGGGTTAGGGTTAGGGTTAGGGTTAGGGTTAGGGTTAGGGTTAGGGTTAGGGTTAGGGTTAGGGTTAGGGTTAGGGTTAGGGTTAGGGTTAGGGTTAGGGTTAGGGTTAGGGTTAGGGTTAGGGTTAGGGTTAGGGTTAGGGTTAGGGTTAGGGTTAGGGTTAGGGTTAGGGTTAGGGTTAGGGTTAGGGTTAGGGTTAGGGTTAGGGTTAGGGTTAGGGTTAGGGTTAGGGTTAGGGTTAGGGTTAGGGTTAGGGTTAGGGTTAGGGTTAGGGTTAGGGTTAGGGTTAGGGTTAGGGTTAGGGTTAGGGTTAGGGTTAGGGTTAGGGTTAGGGTTAGGGTTAGGGTTAGGGTTAGGGTTAGGGTTAGGGTTAGGGTTAGGGTTAGGGTTAGGGTTAGGGTTAGGGTTAGGGTTAGGGTTAGGGTTAGGGTTAGGGTTAGGGTTAGGGTTAGGGTTAGGGTTAGGGTTAGGGTTAGGGTTAGGGTTAGGGTTAGGGTTAGGGTTAGGGTTAGGGTTAGGGTTAGGGTTAGGGTTAGGGTTAGGGTTAGGGTTAGGGTTAGGGTTAGGGTTAGGGTTAGGGTTAGGGTTAGGGTTAGGGTTAGGGTTAGGGTTAGGGTTAGGGTTAGGGTTAGGGTTAGGGTTAGGGTTAGGGTTAGGGTTAGGGTTAGGGTTAGGGTTAGGGTTAGGGTTAGGGTTAGGGTTAGGGTTAGGGTTAGGGTTAGGGTTAGGGTTAGGGTTAGGGTTAGGGTTAGGGTTAGGGTTAGGGTTAGGGTTAGGGTTAGGGTTAGGGTTAGGGTTAGGGTTAGGGTTAGGGTTAGGGTTAGGGTTAGGGTTAGGGTTAGGGTTAGGGTTAGGGTTAGGGTTAGGGTTAGGGTTAGGGTTAGGGTTAGGGTTAGGGTTAGGGTTAGGGTTAGGGTTAGGGTTAGGGTTAGGGTTAGGGTTAGGGTTAGGGTTAGGGTTAGGGTTAGGGTTAGGGTTAGGGTTAGGGTTAGGGTTAGGGTTAGGGTTAGGGTTAGGGTTAGGGTTAGGGTTAGGGTTAGGGTTAGGGTTAGGGTTAGGGTTAGGGTTAGGGTTAGGGTTAGGGTTAGGGTTAGGGTTAGGGTTAGGGTTAGGGTTAGGGTTAGGGTTAGGGTTAGGGTTAGGGTTAGGGTTAGGGTTAGGGTTAGGGTTAGGGTTAGGGTTAGGGTTAGGGTTAGGGTTAGGGTTAGGGTTAGGGTTAGGGTTAGGGTTAGGGTTAGGGTTAGGGTTAGGGTTAGGGTTAGGGTTAGGGTTAGGGTTAGGGTTAGGGTTAGGGTTAGGGTTAGGGTTAGGGTTAGGGTTAGGGTTAGGGTTAGGGTTAGGGTTAGGGTTAGGGTTAGGGTTAGGGTTAGGGTTAGGGTTAGGGTTAGGGTTAGGGTTAGGGTTAGGGTTAGGGTTAGGGTTAGGGTTAGGGTTAGGGTTAGGGTTAGGGTTAGGGTTAGGGTTAGGGTTAGGGTTAGGGTTAGGGTTAGGGTTAGGGTTAGGGTTAGGGTTAGGGTTAGGGTTAGGGTTAGGGTTAGGGTTAGGGTTAGGGTTAGGGTTAGGGTTAGGGTTAGGGTTAGGGTTAGGGTTAGGGTTAGGGTTAGGGTTAGGGTTAGGGTTAGGGTTAGGGTTAGGGTTAGGGTTAGGGTTAGGGTTAGGGTTAGGGTTAGGGTTAGGGTTAGGGTTAGGGTTAGGGTTAGGGTTAGGGTTAGGGTTAGGGTTAGGGTTAGGGTTAGGGTTAGGGTTAGGGTTAGGGTTAGGGTTAGGGTTAGGGTTAGGGTTAGGGTTAGGGTTAGGGTTAGGGTTAGGGTTAGGGTTAGGGTTAGGGTTAGGGTTAGGGTTAGGGTTAGGGTTAGGGTTAGGGTTAGGGTTAGGGTTAGGGTTAGGGTTAGGGTTAGGGTTAGGGTTAGGGTTAGGGTTAGGGTTAGGGTTAGGGTTAGGGTTAGGGTTAGGGTTAGGGTTAGGGTTAGGGTTAGGGTTAGGGTTAGGGTTAGGGTTAGGGTTAGGGTTAGGGTTAGGGTTAGGGTTAGGGTTAGGGTTAGGGTTAGGGTTAGGGTTAGGGTTAGGGTTAGGGTTAGGGTTAGGGTTAGGGTTAGGGTTAGGGTTAGGGTTAGGGTTAGGGTTAGGGTTAGGGTTAGGGTTAGGGTTAGGGTTAGGGTTAGGGTTAGGGTTAGGGTTAGGGTTAGGGTTAGGGTTAGGGTTAGGGTTAGGGTTAGGGTTAGGGTTAGGGTTAGGGTTAGGGTTAGGGTTAGGGTTAGGGTTAGGGTTAGGGTTAGGGTTAGGGTTAGGGTTAGGGTTAGGGTTAGGGTTAGGGTTAGGGTTAGGGTTAGGGTTAGGGTTAGGGTTAGGGTTAGGGTTAGGGTTAGGGTTAGGGTTAGGGTTAGGGTTAGGGTTAGGGTTAGGGTTAGGGTTAGGGTTAGGGTTAGGGTTAGGGTTAGGGTTAGGGTTAGGGTTAGGGTTAGGGTTAGGGTTAGGGTTAGGGTTAGGGTTAGGGTTAGGGTTAGGGTTAGGGTTAGGGTTAGGGTTAGGGTTAGGGTTAGGGTTAGGGTTAGGGTTAGGGTTAGGGTTAGGGTTAGGGTTAGGGTTAGGGTTAGGGTTAGGGTTAGGGTTAGGGTTAGGGTTAGGGTTAGGGTTAGGGTTAGGGTTAGGGTTAGGGTTAGGGTTAGGGTTAGGGTTAGGGTTAGGGTTAGGGTTAGGGTTAGGGTTAGGGTTAGGGTTAGGGTTAGGGTTAGGGTTAGGGTTAGGGTTAGGGTTAGGGTTAGGGTTAGGGTTAGGGTTAGGGTTAGGGTTAGGGTTAGGGTTAGGGTTAGGGTTAGGGTTAGGGTTAGGGTTAGGGTTAGGGTTAGGGTTAGGGTTAGGGTTAGGGTTAGGGTTAGGGTTAGGGTTAGGGTTAGGGTTAGGGTTAGGGTTAGGGTTAGGGTTAGGGTTAGGGTTAGGGTTAGGGTTAGGGTTAGGGTTAGGGTTAGGGTTAGGGTTAGGGTTAGGGTTAGGGTTAGGGTTAGGGTTAGGGTTAGGGTTAGGGTTAGGGTTAGGGTTAGGGTTAGGGTTAGGGTTAGGGTTAGGGTTAGGGTTAGGGTTAGGGTTAGGGTTAGGGTTAGGGTTAGGGTTAGGGTTAGGGTTAGGGTTAGGGTTAGGGTTAGGGTTAGGGTTAGGGTTAGGGTTAGGGTTAGGGTTAGGGTTAGGGTTAGGGTTAGGGTTAGGGTTAGGGTTAGGGTTAGGGTTAGGGTTAGGGTTAGGGTTAGGGTTAGGGTTAGGGTTAGGGTTAGGGTTAGGGTTAGGGTTAGGGTTAGGGTTAGGGTTAGGGTTAGGGTTAGGGTTAGGGTTAGGGTTAGGGTTAGGGTTAGGGTTAGGGTTAGGGTTAGGGTTAGGGTTAGGGTTAGGGTTAGGGTTAGGGTTAGGGTTAGGGTTAGGGTTAGGGTTAGGGTTAGGGTTAGGGTTAGGGTTAGGGTTAGGGTTAGGGTTAGGGTTAGGGTTAGGGTTAGGGTTAGGGTTAGGGTTAGGGTTAGGGTTAGGGTTAGGGTTAGGGTTAGGGTTAGGGTTAGGGTTAGGGTTAGGGTTAGGGTTAGGGTTAGGGTTAGGGTTAGGGTTAGGGTTAGGGTTAGGGTTAGGGTTAGGGTTAGGGTTAGGGTTAGGGTTAGGGTTAGGGTTAGGGTTAGGGTTAGGGTTAGGGTTAGGGTTAGGGTTAGGGTTAGGGTTAGGGTTAGGGTTAGGGTTAGGGTTAGGGTTAGGGTTAGGGTTAGGGTTAGGGTTAGGGTTAGGGTTAGGGTTAGGGTTAGGGTTAGGGTTAGGGTTAGGGTTAGGGTTAGGGTTAGGGTTAGGGTTAGGGTTAGGGTTAGGGTTAGGGTTAGGGTTAGGGTTAGGGTTAGGGTTAGGGTTAGGGTTAGGGTTAGGGTTAGGGTTAGGGTTAGGGTTAGGGTTAGGGTTAGGGTTAGGGTTAGGGTTAGGGTTAGGGTTAGGGTTAGGGTTAGGGTTAGGGTTAGGGTTAGGGTTAGGGTTAGGGTTAGGGTTAGGGTTAGGGTTAGGGTTAGGGTTAGGGTTAGGGTTAGGGTTAGGGTTAGGGTTAGGGTTAGGGTTAGGGTTAGGGTTAGGGTTAGGGTTAGGGTTAGGGTTAGGGTTAGGGTTAGGGTTAGGGTTAGGGTTAGGGTTAGGGTTAGGGTTAGGGTTAGGGTTAGGGTTAGGGTTAGGGTTAGGGTTAGGGTTAGGGTTAGGGTTAGGGTTAGGGTTAGGGTTAGGGTTAGGGTTAGGGTTAGGGTTAGGGTTAGGGTTAGGGTTAGGGTTAGGGTTAGGGTTAGGGTTAGGGTTAGGGTTAGGGTTAGGGTTAGGGTTAGGGTTAGGGTTAGGGTTAGGGTTAGGGTTAGGGTTAGGGTTAGGGTTAGGGTTAGGGTTAGGGTTAGGGTTAGGGTTAGGGTTAGGGTTAGGGTTAGGGTTAGGGTTAGGGTTAGGGTTAGGGTTAGGGTTAGGGTTAGGGTTAGGGTTAGGGTTAGGGTTAGGGTTAGGGTTAGGGTTAGGGTTAGGGTTAGGGTTAGGGTTAGGGTTAGGGTTAGGGTTAGGGTTAGGGTTAGGGTTAGGGTTAGGGTTAGGGTTAGGGTTAGGGTTAGGGTTAGGGTTAGGGTTAGGGTTAGGGTTAGGGTTAGGGTTAGGGTTAGGGTTAGGGTTAGGGTTAGGGTTAGGGTTAGGGTTAGGGTTAGGGTTAGGGTTAGGGTTAGGGTTAGGGTTAGGGTTAGGGTTAGGGTTAGGGTTAGGGTTAGGGTTAGGGTTAGGGTTAGGGTTAGGGTTAGGGTTAGGGTTAGGGTTAGGGTTAGGGTTAGGGTTAGGGTTAGGGTTAGGGTTAGGGTTAGGGTTAGGGTTAGGGTTAGGGTTAGGGTTAGGGTTAGGGTTAGGGTTAGGGTTAGGGTTAGGGTTAGGGTTAGGGTTAGGGTTAGGGTTAGGGTTAGGGTTAGGGTTAGGGTTAGGGTTAGGGTTAGGGTTAGGGTTAGGGTTAGGGTTAGGGTTAGGGTTAGGGTTAGGGTTAGGGTTAGGGTTAGGGTTAGGGTTAGGGTTAGGGTTAGGGTTAGGGTTAGGGTTAGGGTTAGGGTTAGGGTTAGGGTTAGGGTTAGGGTTAGGGTTAGGGTTAGGGTTAGGGTTAGGGTTAGGGTTAGGGTTAGGGTTAGGGTTAGGGTTAGGGTTAGGGTTAGGGTTAGGGTTAGGGTTAGGGTTAGGGTTAGGGTTAGGGTTAGGGTTAGGGTTAGGGTTAGGGTTAGGGTTAGGGTTAGGGTTAGGGTTAGGGTTAGGGTTAGGGTTAGGGTTAGGGTTAGGGTTAGGGTTAGGGTTAGGGTTAGGGTTAGGGTTAGGGTTAGGGTTAGGGTTAGGGTTAGGGTTAGGGTTAGGGTTAGGGTTAGGGTTAGGGTTAGGGTTAGGGTTAGGGTTAGGGTTAGGGTTAGGGTTAGGGTTAGGGTTAGGGTTAGGGTTAGGGTTAGGGTTAGGGTTAGGGTTAGGGTTAGGGTTAGGGTTAGGGTTAGGGTTAGGGTTAGGGTTAGGGTTAGGGTTAGGGTTAGGGTTAGGGTTAGGGTTAGGGTTAGGGTTAGGGTTAGGGTTAGGGTTAGGGTTAGGGTTAGGGTTAGGGTTAGGGTTAGGGTTAGGGTTAGGGTTAGGGTTAGGGTTAGGGTTAGGGTTAGGGTTAGGGTTAGGGTTAGGGTTAGGGTTAGGGTTAGGGTTAGGGTTAGGGTTAGGGTTAGGGTTAGGGTTAGGGTTAGGGTTAGGGTTAGGGTTAGGGTTAGGGTTAGGGTTAGGGTTAGGGTTAGGGTTAGGGTTAGGGTTAGGGTTAGGGTTAGGGTTAGGGTTAGGGTTAGGGTTAGGGTTAGGGTTAGGGTTAGGGTTAGGGTTAGGGTTAGGGTTAGGGTTAGGGTTAGGGTTAGGGTTAGGGTTAGGGTTAGGGTTAGGGTTAGGGTTAGGGTTAGGGTTAGGGTTAGGGTTAGGGTTAGGGTTAGGGTTAGGGTTAGGGTTAGGGTTAGGGTTAGGGTTAGGGTTAGGGTTAGGGTTAGGGTTAGGGTTAGGGTTAGGGTTAGGGTTAGGGTTAGGGTTAGGGTTAGGGTTAGGGTTAGGGTTAGGGTTAGGGTTAGGGTTAGGGTTAGGGTTAGGGTTAGGGTTAGGGTTAGGGTTAGGGTTAGGGTTAGGGTTAGGGTTAGGGTTAGGGTTAGGGTTAGGGTTAGGGTTAGGGTTAGGGTTAGGGTTAGGGTTAGGGTTAGGGTTAGGGTTAGGGTTAGGGTTAGGGTTAGGGTTAGGGTTAGGGTTAGGGTTAGGGTTAGGGTTAGGGTTAGGGTTAGGGTTAGGGTTAGGGTTAGGGTTAGGGTTAGGGTTAGGGTTAGGGTTAGGGTTAGGGTTAGGGTTAGGGTTAGGGTTAGGGTTAGGGTTAGGGTTAGGGTTAGGGTTAGGGTTAGGGTTAGGGTTAGGGTTAGGGTTAGGGTTAGGGTTAGGGTTAGGGTTAGGGTTAGGGTTAGGGTTAGGGTTAGGGTTAGGGTTAGGGTTAGGGTTAGGGTTAGGGTTAGGGTTAGGGTTAGGGTTAGGGTTAGGGTTAGGGTTAGGGTTAGGGTTAGGGTTAGGGTTAGGGTTAGGGTTAGGGTTAGGGTTAGGGTTAGGGTTAGGGTTAGGGTTAGGGTTAGGGTTAGGGTTAGGGTTAGGGTTAGGGTTAGGGTTAGGGTTAGGGTTAGGGTTAGGGTTAGGGTTAGGGTTAGGGTTAGGGTTAGGGTTAGGGTTAGGGTTAGGGTTAGGGTTAGGGTTAGGGTTAGGGTTAGGGTTAGGGTTAGGGTTAGGGTTAGGGTTAGGGTTAGGGTTAGGGTTAGGGTTAGGGTTAGGGTTAGGGTTAGGGTTAGGGTTAGGGTTAGGGTTAGGGTTAGGGTTAGGGTTAGGGTTAGGGTTAGGGTTAGGGTTAGGGTTAGGGTTAGGGTTAGGGTTAGGGTTAGGGTTAGGGTTAGGGTTAGGGTTAGGGTTAGGGTTAGGGTTAGGGTTAGGGTTAGGGTTAGGGTTAGGGTTAGGGTTAGGGTTAGGGTTAGGGTTAGGGTTAGGGTTAGGGTTAGGGTTAGGGTTAGGGTTAGGGTTAGGGTTAGGGTTAGGGTTAGGGTTAGGGTTAGGGTTAGGGTTAGGGTTAGGGTTAGGGTTAGGGTTAGGGTTAGGGTTAGGGTTAGGGTTAGGGTTAGGGTTAGGGTTAGGGTTAGGGTTAGGGTTAGGGTTAGGGTTAGGGTTAGGGTTAGGGTTAGGGTTAGGGTTAGGGTTAGGGTTAGGGTTAGGGTTAGGGTTAGGGTTAGGGTTAGGGTTAGGGTTAGGGTTAGGGTTAGGGTTAGGGTTAGGGTTAGGGTTAGGGTTAGGGTTAGGGTTAGGGTTAGGGTTAGGGTTAGGGTTAGGGTTAGGGTTAGGGTTAGGGTTAGGGTTAGGGTTAGGGTTAGGGTTAGGGTTAGGGTTAGGGTTAGGGTTAGGGTTAGGGTTAGGGTTAGGGTTAGGGTTAGGGTTAGGGTTAGGGTTAGGGTTAGGGTTAGGGTTAGGGTTAGGGTTAGGGTTAGGGTTAGGGTTAGGGTTAGGGTTAGGGTTAGGGTTAGGGTTAGGGTTAGGGTTAGGGTTAGGGTTAGGGTTAGGGTTAGGGTTAGGGTTAGGGTTAGGGTTAGGGTTAGGGTTAGGGTTAGGGTTAGGGTTAGGGTTAGGGTTAGGGTTAGGGTTAGGGTTAGGGTTAGGGTTAGGGTTAGGGTTAGGGTTAGGGTTAGGGTTAGGGTTAGGGTTAGGGTTAGGGTTAGGGTTAGGGTTAGGGTTAGGGTTAGGGTTAGGGTTAGGGTTAGGGTTAGGGTTAGGGTTAGGGTTAGGGTTAGGGTTAGGGTTAGGGTTAGGGTTAGGGTTAGGGTTAGGGTTAGGGTTAGGGTTAGGGTTAGGGTTAGGGTTAGGGTTAGGGTTAGGGTTAGGGTTAGGGTTAGGGTTAGGGTTAGGGTTAGGGTTAGGGTTAGGGTTAGGGTTAGGGTTAGGGTTAGGGTTAGGGTTAGGGTTAGGGTTAGGGTTAGGGTTAGGGTTAGGGTTAGGGTTAGGGTTAGGGTTAGGGTTAGGGTTAGGGTTAGGGTTAGGGTTAGGGTTAGGGTTAGGGTTAGGGTTAGGGTTAGGGTTAGGGTTAGGGTTAGGGTTAGGGTTAGGGTTAGGGTTAGGGTTAGGGTTAGGGTTAGGGTTAGGGTTAGGGTTAGGGTTAGGGTTAGGGTTAGGGTTAGGGTTAGGGTTAGGGTTAGGGTTAGGGTTAGGGTTAGGGTTAGGGTTAGGGTTAGGGTTAGGGTTAGGGTTAGGGTTAGGGTTAGGGTTAGGGTTAGGGTTAGGGTTAGGGTTAGGGTTAGGGTTAGGGTTAGGGTTAGGGTTAGGGTTAGGGTTAGGGTTAGGGTTAGGGTTAGGGTTAGGGTTAGGGTTAGGGTTAGGGTTAGGGTTAGGGTTAGGGTTAGGGTTAGGGTTAGGGTTAGGGTTAGGGTTAGGGTTAGGGTTAGGGTTAGGGTTAGGGTTAGGGTTAGGGTTAGGGTTAGGGTTAGGGTTAGGGTTAGGGTTAGGGTTAGGGTTAGGGTTAGGGTTAGGGTTAGGGTTAGGGTTAGGGTTAGGGTTAGGGTTAGGGTTAGGGTTAGGGTTAGGGTTAGGGTTAGGGTTAGGGTTAGGGTTAGGGTTAGGGTTAGGGTTAGGGTTAGGGTTAGGGTTAGGGTTAGGGTTAGGGTTAGGGTTAGGGTTAGGGTTAGGGTTAGGGTTAGGGTTAGGGTTAGGGTTAGGGTTAGGGTTAGGGTTAGGGTTAGGGTTAGGGTTAGGGTTAGGGTTAGGGTTAGGGTTAGGGTTAGGGTTAGGGTTAGGGTTAGGGTTAGGGTTAGGGTTAGGGTTAGGGTTAGGGTTAGGGTTAGGGTTAGGGTTAGGGTTAGGGTTAGGGTTAGGGTTAGGGTTAGGGTTAGGGTTAGGGTTAGGGTTAGGGTTAGGGTTAGGGTTAGGGTTAGGGTTAGGGTTAGGGTTAGGGTTAGGGTTAGGGTTAGGGTTAGGGTTAGGGTTAGGGTTAGGGTTAGGGTTAGGGTTAGGGTTAGGGTTAGGGTTAGGGTTAGGGTTAGGGTTAGGGTTAGGGTTAGGGTTAGGGTTAGGGTTAGGGTTAGGGTTAGGGTTAGGGTTAGGGTTAGGGTTAGGGTTAGGGTTAGGGTTAGGGTTAGGGTTAGGGTTAGGGTTAGGGTTAGGGTTAGGGTTAGGGTTAGGGTTAGGGTTAGGGTTAGGGTTAGGGTTAGGGTTAGGGTTAGGGTTAGGGTTAGGGTTAGGGTTAGGGTTAGGGTTAGGGTTAGGGTTAGGGTTAGGGTTAGGGTTAGGGTTAGGGTTAGGGTTAGGGTTAGGGTTAGGGTTAGGGTTAGGGTTAGGGTTAGGGTTAGGGTTAGGGTTAGGGTTAGGGTTAGGGTTAGGGTTAGGGTTAGGGTTAGGGTTAGGGTTAGGGTTAGGGTTAGGGTTAGGGTTAGGGTTAGGGTTAGGGTTAGGGTTAGGGTTAGGGTTAGGGTTAGGGTTAGGGTTAGGGTTAGGGTTAGGGTTAGGGTTAGGGTTAGGGTTAGGGTTAGGGTTAGGGTTAGGGTTAGGGTTAGGGTTAGGGTTAGGGTTAGGGTTAGGGTTAGGGTTAGGGTTAGGGTTAGGGTTAGGGTTAGGGTTAGGGTTAGGGTTAGGGTTAGGGTTAGGGTTAGGGTTAGGGTTAGGGTTAGGGTTAGGGTTAGGGTTAGGGTTAGGGTTAGGGTTAGGGTTAGGGTTAGGGTTAGGGTTAGGGTTAGGGTTAGGGTTAGGGTTAGGGTTAGGGTTAGGGTTAGGGTTAGGGTTAGGGTTAGGGTTAGGGTTAGGGTTAGGGTTAGGGTTAGGGTTAGGGTTAGGGTTAGGGTTAGGGTTAGGGTTAGGGTTAGGGTTAGGGTTAGGGTTAGGGTTAGGGTTAGGGTTAGGGTTAGGGTTAGGGTTAGGGTTAGGGTTAGGGTTAGGGTTAGGGTTAGGGTTAGGGTTAGGGTTAGGGTTAGGGTTAGGGTTAGGGTTAGGGTTAGGGTTAGGGTTAGGGTTAGGGTTAGGGTTAGGGTTAGGGTTAGGGTTAGGGTTAGGGTTAGGGTTAGGGTTAGGGTTAGGGTTAGGGTTAGGGTTAGGGTTAGGGTTAGGGTTAGGGTTAGGGTTAGGGTTAGGGTTAGGGTTAGGGTTAGGGTTAGGGTTAGGGTTAGGGTTAGGGTTAGGGTTAGGGTTAGGGTTAGGGTTAGGGTTAGGGTTAGGGTTAGGGTTAGGGTTAGGGTTAGGGTTAGGGTTAGGGTTAGGGTTAGGGTTAGGGTTAGGGTTAGGGTTAGGGTTAGGGTTAGGGTTAGGGTTAGGGTTAGGGTTAGGGTTAGGGTTAGGGTTAGGGTTAGGGTTAGGGTTAGGGTTAGGGTTAGGGTTAGGGTTAGGGTTAGGGTTAGGGTTAGGGTTAGGGTTAGGGTTAGGGTTAGGGTTAGGGTTAGGGTTAGGGTTAGGGTTAGGGTTAGGGTTAGGGTTAGGGTTAGGGTTAGGGTTAGGGTTAGGGTTAGGGTTAGGGTTAGGGTTAGGGTTAGGGTTAGGGTTAGGGTTAGGGTTAGGGTTAGGGTTAGGGTTAGGGTTAGGGTTAGGGTTAGGGTTAGGGTTAGGGTTAGGGTTAGGGTTAGGGTTAGGGTTAGGGTTAGGGTTAGGGTTAGGGTTAGGGTTAGGGTTAGGGTTAGGGTTAGGGTTAGGGTTAGGGTTAGGGTTAGGGTTAGGGTTAGGGTTAGGGTTAGGGTTAGGGTTAGGGTTAGGGTTAGGGTTAGGGTTAGGGTTAGGGTTAGGGTTAGGGTTAGGGTTAGGGTTAGGGTTAGGGTTAGGGTTAGGGTTAGGGTTAGGGTTAGGGTTAGGGTTAGGGTTAGGGTTAGGGTTAGGGTTAGGGTTAGGGTTAGGGTTAGGGTTAGGGTTAGGGTTAGGGTTAGGGTTAGGGTTAGGGTTAGGGTTAGGGTTAGGGTTAGGGTTAGGGTTAGGGTTAGGGTTAGGGTTAGGGTTAGGGTTAGGGTTAGGGTTAGGGTTAGGGTTAGGGTTAGGGTTAGGGTTAGGGTTAGGGTTAGGGTTAGGGTTAGGGTTAGGGTTAGGGTTAGGGTTAGGGTTAGGGTTAGGGTTAGGGTTAGGGTTAGGGTTAGGGTTAGGGTTAGGGTTAGGGTTAGGGTTAGGGTTAGGGTTAGGGTTAGGGTTAGGGTTAGGGTTAGGGTTAGGGTTAGGGTTAGGGTTAGGGTTAGGGTTAGGGTTAGGGTTAGGGTTAGGGTTAGGGTTAGGGTTAGGGTTAGGGTTAGGGTTAGGGTTAGGGTTAGGGTTAGGGTTAGGGTTAGGGTTAGGGTTAGGGTTAGGGTTAGGGTTAGGGTTAGGGTTAGGGTTAGGGTTAGGGTTAGGGTTAGGGTTAGGGTTAGGGTTAGGGTTAGGGTTAGGGTTAGGGTTAGGGTTAGGGTTAGGGTTAGGGTTAGGGTTAGGGTTAGGGTTAGGGTTAGGGTTAGGGTTAGGGTTAGGGTTAGGGTTAGGGTTAGGGTTAGGGTTAGGGTTAGGGTTAGGGTTAGGGTTAGGGTTAGGGTTAGGGTTAGGGTTAGGGTTAGGGTTAGGGTTAGGGTTAGGGTTAGGGTTAGGGTTAGGGTTAGGGTTAGGGTTAGGGTTAGGGTTAGGGTTAGGGTTAGGGTTAGGGTTAGGGTTAGGGTTAGGGTTAGGGTTAGGGTTAGGGTTAGGGTTAGGGTTAGGGTTAGGGTTAGGGTTAGGGTTAGGGTTAGGGTTAGGGTTAGGGTTAGGGTTAGGGTTAGGGTTAGGGTTAGGGTTAGGGTTAGGGTTAGGGTTAGGGTTAGGGTTAGGGTTAGGGTTAGGGTTAGGGTTAGGGTTAGGGTTAGGGTTAGGGTTAGGGTTAGGGTTAGGGTTAGGGTTAGGGTTAGGGTTAGGGTTAGGGTTAGGGTTAGGGTTAGGGTTAGGGTTAGGGTTAGGGTTAGGGTTAGGGTTAGGGTTAGGGTTAGGGTTAGGGTTAGGGTTAGGGTTAGGGTTAGGGTTAGGGTTAGGGTTAGGGTTAGGGTTAGGGTTAGGGTTAGGGTTAGGGTTAGGGTTAGGGTTAGGGTTAGGGTTAGGGTTAGGGTTAGGGTTAGGGTTAGGGTTAGGGTTAGGGTTAGGGTTAGGGTTAGGGTTAGGGTTAGGGTTAGGGTTAGGGTTAGGGTTAGGGTTAGGGTTAGGGTTAGGGTTAGGGTTAGGGTTAGGGTTAGGGTTAGGGTTAGGGTTAGGGTTAGGGTTAGGGTTAGGGTTAGGGTTAGGGTTAGGGTTAGGGTTAGGGTTAGGGTTAGGGTTAGGGTTAGGGTTAGGGTTAGGGTTAGGGTTAGGGTTAGGGTTAGGGTTAGGGTTAGGGTTAGGGTTAGGGTTAGGGTTAGGGTTAGGGTTAGGGTTAGGGTTAGGGTTAGGGTTAGGGTTAGGGTTAGGGTTAGGGTTAGGGTTAGGGTTAGGGTTAGGGTTAGGGTTAGGGTTAGGGTTAGGGTTAGGGTTAGGGTTAGGGTTAGGGTTAGGGTTAGGGTTAGGGTTAGGGTTAGGGTTAGGGTTAGGGTTAGGGTTAGGGTTAGGGTTAGGGTTAGGGTTAGGGTTAGGGTTAGGGTTAGGGTTAGGGTTAGGGTTAGGGTTAGGGTTAGGGTTAGGGTTAGGGTTAGGGTTAGGGTTAGGGTTAGGGTTAGGGTTAGGGTTAGGGTTAGGGTTAGGGTTAGGGTTAGGGTTAGGGTTAGGGTTAGGGTTAGGGTTAGGGTTAGGGTTAGGGTTAGGGTTAGGGTTAGGGTTAGGGTTAGGGTTAGGGTTAGGGTTAGGGTTAGGGTTAGGGTTAGGGTTAGGGTTAGGGTTAGGGTTAGGGTTAGGGTTAGGGTTAGGGTTAGGGTTAGGGTTAGGGTTAGGGTTAGGGTTAGGGTTAGGGTTAGGGTTAGGGTTAGGGTTAGGGTTAGGGTTAGGGTTAGGGTTAGGGTTAGGGTTAGGGTTAGGGTTAGGGTTAGGGTTAGGGTTAGGGTTAGGGTTAGGGTTAGGGTTAGGGTTAGGGTTAGGGTTAGGGTTAGGGTTAGGGTTAGGGTTAGGGTTAGGGTTAGGGTTAGGGTTAGGGTTAGGGTTAGGGTTAGGGTTAGGGTTAGGGTTAGGGTTAGGGTTAGGGTTAGGGTTAGGGTTAGGGTTAGGGTTAGGGTTAGGGTTAGGGTTAGGGTTAGGGTTAGGGTTAGGGTTAGGGTTAGGGTTAGGGTTAGGGTTAGGGTTAGGGTTAGGGTTAGGGTTAGGGTTAGGGTTAGGGTTAGGGTTAGGGTTAGGGTTAGGGTTAGGGTTAGGGTTAGGGTTAGGGTTAGGGTTAGGGTTAGGGTTAGGGTTAGGGTTAGGGTTAGGGTTAGGGTTAGGGTTAGGGTTAGGGTTAGGGTTAGGGTTAGGGTTAGGGTTAGGGTTAGGGTTAGGGTTAGGGTTAGGGTTAGGGTTAGGGTTAGGGTTAGGGTTAGGGTTAGGGTTAGGGTTAGGGTTAGGGTTAGGGTTAGGGTTAGGGTTAGGGTTAGGGTTAGGGTTAGGGTTAGGGTTAGGGTTAGGGTTAGGGTTAGGGTTAGGGTTAGGGTTAGGGTTAGGGTTAGGGTTAGGGTTAGGGTTAGGGTTAGGGTTAGGGTTAGGGTTAGGGTTAGGGTTAGGGTTAGGGTTAGGGTTAGGGTTAGGGTTAGGGTTAGGGTTAGGGTTAGGGTTAGGGTTAGGGTTAGGGTTAGGGTTAGGGTTAGGGTTAGGGTTAGGGTTAGGGTTAGGGTTAGGGTTAGGGTTAGGGTTAGGGTTAGGGTTAGGGTTAGGGTTAGGGTTAGGGTTAGGGTTAGGGTTAGGGTTAGGGTTAGGGTTAGGGTTAGGGTTAGGGTTAGGGTTAGGGTTAGGGTTAGGGTTAGGGTTAGGGTTAGGGTTAGGGTTAGGGTTAGGGTTAGGGTTAGGGTTAGGGTTAGGGTTAGGGTTAGGGTTAGGGTTAGGGTTAGGGTTAGGGTTAGGGTTAGGGTTAGGGTTAGGGTTAGGGTTAGGGTTAGGGTTAGGGTTAGGGTTAGGGTTAGGGTTAGGGTTAGGGTTAGGGTTAGGGTTAGGGTTAGGGTTAGGGTTAGGGTTAGGGTTAGGGTTAGGGTTAGGGTTAGGGTTAGGGTTAGGGTTAGGGTTAGGGTTAGGGTTAGGGTTAGGGTTAGGGTTAGGGTTAGGGTTAGGGTTAGGGTTAGGGTTAGGGTTAGGGTTAGGGTTAGGGTTAGGGTTAGGGTTAGGGTTAGGGTTAGGGTTAGGGTTAGGGTTAGGGTTAGGGTTAGGGTTAGGGTTAGGGTTAGGGTTAGGGTTAGGGTTAGGGTTAGGGTTAGGGTTAGGGTTAGGGTTAGGGTTAGGGTTAGGGTTAGGGTTAGGGTTAGGGTTAGGGTTAGGGTTAGGGTTAGGGTTAGGGTTAGGGTTAGGGTTAGGGTTAGGGTTAGGGTTAGGGTTAGGGTTAGGGTTAGGGTTAGGGTTAGGGTTAGGGTTAGGGTTAGGGTTAGGGTTAGGGTTAGGGTTAGGGTTAGGGTTAGGGTTAGGGTTAGGGTTAGGGTTAGGGTTAGGGTTAGGGTTAGGGTTAGGGTTAGGGTTAGGGTTAGGGTTAGGGTTAGGGTTAGGGTTAGGGTTAGGGTTAGGGTTAGGGTTAGGGTTAGGGTTAGGGTTAGGGTTAGGGTTAGGGTTAGGGTTAGGGTTAGGGTTAGGGTTAGGGTTAGGGTTAGGGTTAGGGTTAGGGTTAGGGTTAGGGTTAGGGTTAGGGTTAGGGTTAGGGTTAGGGTTAGGGTTAGGGTTAGGGTTAGGGTTAGGGTTAGGGTTAGGGTTAGGGTTAGGGTTAGGGTTAGGGTTAGGGTTAGGGTTAGGGTTAGGGTTAGGGTTAGGGTTAGGGTTAGGGTTAGGGTTAGGGTTAGGGTTAGGGTTAGGGTTAGGGTTAGGGTTAGGGTTAGGGTTAGGGTTAGGGTTAGGGTTAGGGTTAGGGTTAGGGTTAGGGTTAGGGTTAGGGTTAGGGTTAGGGTTAGGGTTAGGGTTAGGGTTAGGGTTAGGGTTAGGGTTAGGGTTAGGGTTAGGGTTAGGGTTAGGGTTAGGGTTAGGGTTAGGGTTAGGGTTAGGGTTAGGGTTAGGGTTAGGGTTAGGGTTAGGGTTAGGGTTAGGGTTAGGGTTAGGGTTAGGGTTAGGGTTAGGGTTAGGGTTAGGGTTAGGGTTAGGGTTAGGGTTAGGGTTAGGGTTAGGGTTAGGGTTAGGGTTAGGGTTAGGGTTAGGGTTAGGGTTAGGGTTAGGGTTAGGGTTAGGGTTAGGGTTAGGGTTAGGGTTAGGGTTAGGGTTAGGGTTAGGGTTAGGGTTAGGGTTAGGGTTAGGGTTAGGGTTAGGGTTAGGGTTAGGGTTAGGGTTAGGGTTAGGGTTAGGGTTAGGGTTAGGGTTAGGGTTAGGGTTAGGGTTAGGGTTAGGGTTAGGGTTAGGGTTAGGGTTAGGGTTAGGGTTAGGGTTAGGGTTAGGGTTAGGGTTAGGGTTAGGGTTAGGGTTAGGGTTAGGGTTAGGGTTAGGGTTAGGGTTAGGGTTAGGGTTAGGGTTAGGGTTAGGGTTAGGGTTAGGGTTAGGGTTAGGGTTAGGGTTAGGGTTAGGGTTAGGGTTAGGGTTAGGGTTAGGGTTAGGGTTAGGGTTAGGGTTAGGGTTAGGGTTAGGGTTAGGGTTAGGGTTAGGGTTAGGGTTAGGGTTAGGGTTAGGGTTAGGGTTAGGGTTAGGGTTAGGGTTAGGGTTAGGGTTAGGGTTAGGGTTAGGGTTAGGGTTAGGGTTAGGGTTAGGGTTAGGGTTAGGGTTAGGGTTAGGGTTAGGGTTAGGGTTAGGGTTAGGGTTAGGGTTAGGGTTAGGGTTAGGGTTAGGGTTAGGGTTAGGGTTAGGGTTAGGGTTAGGGTTAGGGTTAGGGTTAGGGTTAGGGTTAGGGTTAGGGTTAGGGTTAGGGTTAGGGTTAGGGTTAGGGTTAGGGTTAGGGTTAGGGTTAGGGTTAGGGTTAGGGTTAGGGTTAGGGTTAGGGTTAGGGTTAGGGTTAGGGTTAGGGTTAGGGTTAGGGTTAGGGTTAGGGTTAGGGTTAGGGTTAGGGTTAGGGTTAGGGTTAGGGTTAGGGTTAGGGTTAGGGTTAGGGTTAGGGTTAGGGTTAGGGTTAGGGTTAGGGTTAGGGTTAGGGTTAGGGTTAGGGTTAGGGTTAGGGTTAGGGTTAGGGTTAGGGTTAGGGTTAGGGTTAGGGTTAGGGTTAGGGTTAGGGTTAGGGTTAGGGTTAGGGTTAGGGTTAGGGTTAGGGTTAGGGTTAGGGTTAGGGTTAGGGTTAGGGTTAGGGTTAGGGTTAGGGTTAGGGTTAGGGTTAGGGTTAGGGTTAGGGTTAGGGTTAGGGTTAGGGTTAGGGTTAGGGTTAGGGTTAGGGTTAGGGTTAGGGTTAGGGTTAGGGTTAGGGTTAGGGTTAGGGTTAGGGTTAGGGTTAGGGTTAGGGTTAGGGTTAGGGTTAGGGTTAGGGTTAGGGTTAGGGTTAGGGTTAGGGTTAGGGTTAGGGTTAGGGTTAGGGTTAGGGTTAGGGTTAGGGTTAGGGTTAGGGTTAGGGTTAGGGTTAGGGTTAGGGTTAGGGTTAGGGTTAGGGTTAGGGTTAGGGTTAGGGTTAGGGTTAGGGTTAGGGTTAGGGTTAGGGTTAGGGTTAGGGTTAGGGTTAGGGTTAGGGTTAGGGTTAGGGTTAGGGTTAGGGTTAGGGTTAGGGTTAGGGTTAGGGTTAGGGTTAGGGTTAGGGTTAGGGTTAGGGTTAGGGTTAGGGTTAGGGTTAGGGTTAGGGTTAGGGTTAGGGTTAGGGTTAGGGTTAGGGTTAGGGTTAGGGTTAGGGTTAGGGTTAGGGTTAGGGTTAGGGTTAGGGTTAGGGTTAGGGTTAGGGTTAGGGTTAGGGTTAGGGTTAGGGTTAGGGTTAGGGTTAGGGTTAGGGTTAGGGTTAGGGTTAGGGTTAGGGTTAGGGTTAGGGTTAGGGTTAGGGTTAGGGTTAGGGTTAGGGTTAGGGTTAGGGTTAGGGTTAGGGTTAGGGTTAGGGTTAGGGTTAGGGTTAGGGTTAGGGTTAGGGTTAGGGTTAGGGTTAGGGTTAGGGTTAGGGTTAGGGTTAGGGTTAGGGTTAGGGTTAGGGTTAGGGTTAGGGTTAGGGTTAGGGTTAGGGTTAGGGTTAGGGTTAGGGTTAGGGTTAGGGTTAGGGTTAGGGTTAGGGTTAGGGTTAGGGTTAGGGTTAGGGTTAGGGTTAGGGTTAGGGTTAGGGTTAGGGTTAGGGTTAGGGTTAGGGTTAGGGTTAGGGTTAGGGTTAGGGTTAGGGTTAGGGTTAGGGTTAGGGTTAGGGTTAGGGTTAGGGTTAGGGTTAGGGTTAGGGTTAGGGTTAGGGTTAGGGTTAGGGTTAGGGTTAGGGTTAGGGTTAGGGTTAGGGTTAGGGTTAGGGTTAGGGTTAGGGTTAGGGTTAGGGTTAGGGTTAGGGTTAGGGTTAGGGTTAGGGTTAGGGTTAGGGTTAGGGTTAGGGTTAGGGTTAGGGTTAGGGTTAGGGTTAGGGTTAGGGTTAGGGTTAGGGTTAGGGTTAGGGTTAGGGTTAGGGTTAGGGTTAGGGTTAGGGTTAGGGTTAGGGTTAGGGTTAGGGTTAGGGTTAGGGTTAGGGTTAGGGTTAGGGTTAGGGTTAGGGTTAGGGTTAGGGTTAGGGTTAGGGTTAGGGTTAGGGTTAGGGTTAGGGTTAGGGTTAGGGTTAGGGTTAGGGTTAGGGTTAGGGTTAGGGTTAGGGTTAGGGTTAGGGTTAGGGTTAGGGTTAGGGTTAGGGTTAGGGTTAGGGTTAGGGTTAGGGTTAGGGTTAGGGTTAGGGTTAGGGTTAGGGTTAGGGTTAGGGTTAGGGTTAGGGTTAGGGTTAGGGTTAGGGTTAGGGTTAGGGTTAGGGTTAGGGTTAGGGTTAGGGTTAGGGTTAGGGTTAGGGTTAGGGTTAGGGTTAGGGTTAGGGTTAGGGTTAGGGTTAGGGTTAGGGTTAGGGTTAGGGTTAGGGTTAGGGTTAGGGTTAGGGTTAGGGTTAGGGTTAGGGTTAGGGTTAGGGTTAGGGTTAGGGTTAGGGTTAGGGTTAGGGTTAGGGTTAGGGTTAGGGTTAGGGTTAGGGTTAGGGTTAGGGTTAGGGTTAGGGTTAGGGTTAGGGTTAGGGTTAGGGTTAGGGTTAGGGTTAGGGTTAGGGTTAGGGTTAGGGTTAGGGTTAGGGTTAGGGTTAGGGTTAGGGTTAGGGTTAGGGTTAGGGTTAGGGTTAGGGTTAGGGTTAGGGTTAGGGTTAGGGTTAGGGTTAGGGTTAGGGTTAGGGTTAGGGTTAGGGTTAGGGTTAGGGTTAGGGTTAGGGTTAGGGTTAGGGTTAGGGTTAGGGTTAGGGTTAGGGTTAGGGTTAGGGTTAGGGTTAGGGTTAGGGTTAGGGTTAGGGTTAGGGTTAGGGTTAGGGTTAGGGTTAGGGTTAGGGTTAGGGTTAGGGTTAGGGTTAGGGTTAGGGTTAGGGTTAGGGTTAGGGTTAGGGTTAGGGTTAGGGTTAGGGTTAGGGTTAGGGTTAGGGTTAGGGTTAGGGTTAGGGTTAGGGTTAGGGTTAGGGTTAGGGTTAGGGTTAGGGTTAGGGTTAGGGTTAGGGTTAGGGTTAGGGTTAGGGTTAGGGTTAGGGTTAGGGTTAGGGTTAGGGTTAGGGTTAGGGTTAGGGTTAGGGTTAGGGTTAGGGTTAGGGTTAGGGTTAGGGTTAGGGTTAGGGTTAGGGTTAGGGTTAGGGTTAGGGTTAGGGTTAGGGTTAGGGTTAGGGTTAGGGTTAGGGTTAGGGTTAGGGTTAGGGTTAGGGTTAGGGTTAGGGTTAGGGTTAGGGTTAGGGTTAGGGTTAGGGTTAGGGTTAGGGTTAGGGTTAGGGTTAGGGTTAGGGTTAGGGTTAGGGTTAGGGTTAGGGTTAGGGTTAGGGTTAGGGTTAGGGTTAGGGTTAGGGTTAGGGTTAGGGTTAGGGTTAGGGTTAGGGTTAGGGTTAGGGTTAGGGTTAGGGTTAGGGTTAGGGTTAGGGTTAGGGTTAGGGTTAGGGTTAGGGTTAGGGTTAGGGTTAGGGTTAGGGTTAGGGTTAGGGTTAGGGTTAGGGTTAGGGTTAGGGTTAGGGTTAGGGTTAGGGTTAGGGTTAGGGTTAGGGTTAGGGTTAGGGTTAGGGTTAGGGTTAGGGTTAGGGTTAGGGTTAGGGTTAGGGTTAGGGTTAGGGTTAGGGTTAGGGTTAGGGTTAGGGTTAGGGTTAGGGTTAGGGTTAGGGTTAGGGTTAGGGTTAGGGTTAGGGTTAGGGTTAGGGTTAGGGTTAGGGTTAGGGTTAGGGTTAGGGTTAGGGTTAGGGTTAGGGTTAGGGTTAGGGTTAGGGTTAGGGTTAGGGTTAGGGTTAGGGTTAGGGTTAGGGTTAGGGTTAGGGTTAGGGTTAGGGTTAGGGTTAGGGTTAGGGTTAGGGTTAGGGTTAGGGTTAGGGTTAGGGTTAGGGTTAGGGTTAGGGTTAGGGTTAGGGTTAGGGTTAGGGTTAGGGTTAGGGTTAGGGTTAGGGTTAGGGTTAGGGTTAGGGTTAGGGTTAGGGTTAGGGTTAGGGTTAGGGTTAGGGTTAGGGTTAGGGTTAGGGTTAGGGTTAGGGTTAGGGTTAGGGTTAGGGTTAGGGTTAGGGTTAGGGTTAGGGTTAGGGTTAGGGTTAGGGTTAGGGTTAGGGTTAGGGTTAGGGTTAGGGTTAGGGTTAGGGTTAGGGTTAGGGTTAGGGTTAGGGTTAGGGTTAGGGTTAGGGTTAGGGTTAGGGTTAGGGTTAGGGTTAGGGTTAGGGTTAGGGTTAGGGTTAGGGTTAGGGTTAGGGTTAGGGTTAGGGTTAGGGTTAGGGTTAGGGTTAGGGTTAGGGTTAGGGTTAGGGTTAGGGTTAGGGTTAGGGTTAGGGTTAGGGTTAGGGTTAGGGTTAGGGTTAGGGTTAGGGTTAGGGTTAGGGTTAGGGTTAGGGTTAGGGTTAGGGTTAGGGTTAGGGTTAGGGTTAGGGTTAGGGTTAGGGTTAGGGTTAGGGTTAGGGTTAGGGTTAGGGTTAGGGTTAGGGTTAGGGTTAGGGTTAGGGTTAGGGTTAGGGTTAGGGTTAGGGTTAGGGTTAGGGTTAGGGTTAGGGTTAGGGTTAGGGTTAGGGTTAGGGTTAGGGTTAGGGTTAGGGTTAGGGTTAGGGTTAGGGTTAGGGTTAGGGTTAGGGTTAGGGTTAGGGTTAGGGTTAGGGTTAGGGTTAGGGTTAGGGTTAGGGTTAGGGTTAGGGTTAGGGTTAGGGTTAGGGTTAGGGTTAGGGTTAGGGTTAGGGTTAGGGTTAGGGTTAGGGTTAGGGTTAGGGTTAGGGTTAGGGTTAGGGTTAGGGTTAGGGTTAGGGTTAGGGTTAGGGTTAGGGTTAGGGTTAGGGTTAGGGTTAGGGTTAGGGTTAGGGTTAGGGTTAGGGTTAGGGTTAGGGTTAGGGTTAGGGTTAGGGTTAGGGTTAGGGTTAGGGTTAGGGTTAGGGTTAGGGTTAGGGTTAGGGTTAGGGTTAGGGTTAGGGTTAGGGTTAGGGTTAGGGTTAGGGTTAGGGTTAGGGTTAGGGTTAGGGTTAGGGTTAGGGTTAGGGTTAGGGTTAGGGTTAGGGTTAGGGTTAGGGTTAGGGTTAGGGTTAGGGTTAGGGTTAGGGTTAGGGTTAGGGTTAGGGTTAGGGTTAGGGTTAGGGTTAGGGTTAGGGTTAGGGTTAGGGTTAGGGTTAGGGTTAGGGTTAGGGTTAGGGTTAGGGTTAGGGTTAGGGTTAGGGTTAGGGTTAGGGTTAGGGTTAGGGTTAGGGTTAGGGTTAGGGTTAGGGTTAGGGTTAGGGTTAGGGTTAGGGTTAGGGTTAGGGTTAGGGTTAGGGTTAGGGTTAGGGTTAGGGTTAGGGTTAGGGTTAGGGTTAGGGTTAGGGTTAGGGTTAGGGTTAGGGTTAGGGTTAGGGTTAGGGTTAGGGTTAGGGTTAGGGTTAGGGTTAGGGTTAGGGTTAGGGTTAGGGTTAGGGTTAGGGTTAGGGTTAGGGTTAGGGTTAGGGTTAGGGTTAGGGTTAGGGTTAGGGTTAGGGTTAGGGTTAGGGTTAGGGTTAGGGTTAGGGTTAGGGTTAGGGTTAGGGTTAGGGTTAGGGTTAGGGTTAGGGTTAGGGTTAGGGTTAGGGTTAGGGTTAGGGTTAGGGTTAGGGTTAGGGTTAGGGTTAGGGTTAGGGTTAGGGTTAGGGTTAGGGTTAGGGTTAGGGTTAGGGTTAGGGTTAGGGTTAGGGTTAGGGTTAGGGTTAGGGTTAGGGTTAGGGTTAGGGTTAGGGTTAGGGTTAGGGTTAGGGTTAGGGTTAGGGTTAGGGTTAGGGTTAGGGTTAGGGTTAGGGTTAGGGTTAGGGTTAGGGTTAGGGTTAGGGTTAGGGTTAGGGTTAGGGTTAGGGTTAGGGTTAGGGTTAGGGTTAGGGTTAGGGTTAGGGTTAGGGTTAGGGTTAGGGTTAGGGTTAGGGTTAGGGTTAGGGTTAGGGTTAGGGTTAGGGTTAGGGTTAGGGTTAGGGTTAGGGTTAGGGTTAGGGTTAGGGTTAGGGTTAGGGTTAGGGTTAGGGTTAGGGTTAGGGTTAGGGTTAGGGTTAGGGTTAGGGTTAGGGTTAGGGTTAGGGTTAGGGTTAGGGTTAGGGTTAGGGTTAGGGTTAGGGTTAGGGTTAGGGTTAGGGTTAGGGTTAGGGTTAGGGTTAGGGTTAGGGTTAGGGTTAGGGTTAGGGTTAGGGTTAGGGTTAGGGTTAGGGTTAGGGTTAGGGTTAGGGTTAGGGTTAGGGTTAGGGTTAGGGTTAGGGTTAGGGTTAGGGTTAGGGTTAGGGTTAGGGTTAGGGTTAGGGTTAGGGTTAGGGTTAGGGTTAGGGTTAGGGTTAGGGTTAGGGTTAGGGTTAGGGTTAGGGTTAGGGTTAGGGTTAGGGTTAGGGTTAGGGTTAGGGTTAGGGTTAGGGTTAGGGTTAGGGTTAGGGTTAGGGTTAGGGTTAGGGTTAGGGTTAGGGTTAGGGTTAGGGTTAGGGTTAGGGTTAGGGTTAGGGTTAGGGTTAGGGTTAGGGTTAGGGTTAGGGTTAGGGTTAGGGTTAGGGTTAGGGTTAGGGTTAGGGTTAGGGTTAGGGTTAGGGTTAGGGTTAGGGTTAGGGTTAGGGTTAGGGTTAGGGTTAGGGTTAGGGTTAGGGTTAGGGTTAGGGTTAGGGTTAGGGTTAGGGTTAGGGTTAGGGTTAGGGTTAGGGTTAGGGTTAGGGTTAGGGTTAGGGTTAGGGTTAGGGTTAGGGTTAGGGTTAGGGTTAGGGTTAGGGTTAGGGTTAGGGTTAGGGTTAGGGTTAGGGTTAGGGTTAGGGTTAGGGTTAGGGTTAGGGTTAGGGTTAGGGTTAGGGTTAGGGTTAGGGTTAGGGTTAGGGTTAGGGTTAGGGTTAGGGTTAGGGTTAGGGTTAGGGTTAGGGTTAGGGTTAGGGTTAGGGTTAGGGTTAGGGTTAGGGTTAGGGTTAGGGTTAGGGTTAGGGTTAGGGTTAGGGTTAGGGTTAGGGTTAGGGTTAGGGTTAGGGTTAGGGTTAGGGTTAGGGTTAGGGTTAGGGTTAGGGTTAGGGTTAGGGTTAGGGTTAGGGTTAGGGTTAGGGTTAGGGTTAGGGTTAGGGTTAGGGTTAGGGTTAGGGTTAGGGTTAGGGTTAGGGTTAGGGTTAGGGTTAGGGTTAGGGTTAGGGTTAGGGTTAGGGTTAGGGTTAGGGTTAGGGTTAGGGTTAGGGTTAGGGTTAGGGTTAGGGTTAGGGTTAGGGTTAGGGTTAGGGTTAGGGTTAGGGTTAGGGTTAGGGTTAGGGTTAGGGTTAGGGTTAGGGTTAGGGTTAGGGTTAGGGTTAGGGTTAGGGTTAGGGTTAGGGTTAGGGTTAGGGTTAGGGTTAGGGTTAGGGTTAGGGTTAGGGTTAGGGTTAGGGTTAGGGTTAGGGTTAGGGTTAGGGTTAGGGTTAGGGTTAGGGTTAGGGTTAGGGTTAGGGTTAGGGTTAGGGTTAGGGTTAGGGTTAGGGTTAGGGTTAGGGTTAGGGTTAGGGTTAGGGTTAGGGTTAGGGTTAGGGTTAGGGTTAGGGTTAGGGTTAGGGTTAGGGTTAGGGTTAGGGTTAGGGTTAGGGTTAGGGTTAGGGTTAGGGTTAGGGTTAGGGTTAGGGTTAGGGTTAGGGTTAGGGTTAGGGTTAGGGTTAGGGTTAGGGTTAGGGTTAGGGTTAGGGTTAGGGTTAGGGTTAGGGTTAGGGTTAGGGTTAGGGTTAGGGTTAGGGTTAGGGTTAGGGTTAGGGTTAGGGTTAGGGTTAGGGTTAGGGTTAGGGTTAGGGTTAGGGTTAGGGTTAGGGTTAGGGTTAGGGTTAGGGTTAGGGTTAGGGTTAGGGTTAGGGTTAGGGTTAGGGTTAGGGTTAGGGTTAGGGTTAGGGTTAGGGTTAGGGTTAGGGTTAGGGTTAGGGTTAGGGTTAGGGTTAGGGTTAGGGTTAGGGTTAGGGTTAGGGTTAGGGTTAGGGTTAGGGTTAGGGTTAGGGTTAGGGTTAGGGTTAGGGTTAGGGTTAGGGTTAGGGTTAGGGTTAGGGTTAGGGTTAGGGTTAGGGTTAGGGTTAGGGTTAGGGTTAGGGTTAGGGTTAGGGTTAGGGTTAGGGTTAGGGTTAGGGTTAGGGTTAGGGTTAGGGTTAGGGTTAGGGTTAGGGTTAGGGTTAGGGTTAGGGTTAGGGTTAGGGTTAGGGTTAGGGTTAGGGTTAGGGTTAGGGTTAGGGTTAGGGTTAGGGTTAGGGTTAGGGTTAGGGTTAGGGTTAGGGTTAGGGTTAGGGTTAGGGTTAGGGTTAGGGTTAGGGTTAGGGTTAGGGTTAGGGTTAGGGTTAGGGTTAGGGTTAGGGTTAGGGTTAGGGTTAGGGTTAGGGTTAGGGTTAGGGTTAGGGTTAGGGTTAGGGTTAGGGTTAGGGTTAGGGTTAGGGTTAGGGTTAGGGTTAGGGTTAGGGTTAGGGTTAGGGTTAGGGTTAGGGTTAGGGTTAGGGTTAGGGTTAGGGTTAGGGTTAGGGTTAGGGTTAGGGTTAGGGTTAGGGTTAGGGTTAGGGTTAGGGTTAGGGTTAGGGTTAGGGTTAGGGTTAGGGTTAGGGTTAGGGTTAGGGTTAGGGTTAGGGTTAGGGTTAGGGTTAGGGTTAGGGTTAGGGTTAGGGTTAGGGTTAGGGTTAGGGTTAGGGTTAGGGTTAGGGTTAGGGTTAGGGTTAGGGTTAGGGTTAGGGTTAGGGTTAGGGTTAGGGTTAGGGTTAGGGTTAGGGTTAGGGTTAGGGTTAGGGTTAGGGTTAGGGTTAGGGTTAGGGTTAGGGTTAGGGTTAGGGTTAGGGTTAGGGTTAGGGTTAGGGTTAGGGTTAGGGTTAGGGTTAGGGTTAGGGTTAGGGTTAGGGTTAGGGTTAGGGTTAGGGTTAGGGTTAGGGTTAGGGTTAGGGTTAGGGTTAGGGTTAGGGTTAGGGTTAGGGTTAGGGTTAGGGTTAGGGTTAGGGTTAGGGTTAGGGTTAGGGTTAGGGTTAGGGTTAGGGTTAGGGTTAGGGTTAGGGTTAGGGTTAGGGTTAGGGTTAGGGTTAGGGTTAGGGTTAGGGTTAGGGTTAGGGTTAGGGTTAGGGTTAGGGTTAGGGTTAGGGTTAGGGTTAGGGTTAGGGTTAGGGTTAGGGTTAGGGTTAGGGTTAGGGTTAGGGTTAGGGTTAGGGTTAGGGTTAGGGTTAGGGTTAGGGTTAGGGTTAGGGTTAGGGTTAGGGTTAGGGTTAGGGTTAGGGTTAGGGTTAGGGTTAGGGTTAGGGTTAGGGTTAGGGTTAGGGTTAGGGTTAGGGTTAGGGTTAGGGTTAGGGTTAGGGTTAGGGTTAGGGTTAGGGTTAGGGTTAGGGTTAGGGTTAGGGTTAGGGTTAGGGTTAGGGTTAGGGTTAGGGTTAGGGTTAGGGTTAGGGTTAGGGTTAGGGTTAGGGTTAGGGTTAGGGTTAGGGTTAGGGTTAGGGTTAGGGTTAGGGTTAGGGTTAGGGTTAGGGTTAGGGTTAGGGTTAGGGTTAGGGTTAGGGTTAGGGTTAGGGTTAGGGTTAGGGTTAGGGTTAGGGTTAGGGTTAGGGTTAGGGTTAGGGTTAGGGTTAGGGTTAGGGTTAGGGTTAGGGTTAGGGTTAGGGTTAGGGTTAGGGTTAGGGTTAGGGTTAGGGTTAGGGTTAGGGTTAGGGTTAGGGTTAGGGTTAGGGTTAGGGTTAGGGTTAGGGTTAGGGTTAGGGTTAGGGTTAGGGTTAGGGTTAGGGTTAGGGTTAGGGTTAGGGTTAGGGTTAGGGTTAGGGTTAGGGTTAGGGTTAGGGTTAGGGTTAGGGTTAGGGTTAGGGTTAGGGTTAGGGTTAGGGTTAGGGTTAGGGTTAGGGTTAGGGTTAGGGTTAGGGTTAGGGTTAGGGTTAGGGTTAGGGTTAGGGTTAGGGTTAGGGTTAGGGTTAGGGTTAGGGTTAGGGTTAGGGTTAGGGTTAGGGTTAGGGTTAGGGTTAGGGTTAGGGTTAGGGTTAGGGTTAGGGTTAGGGTTAGGGTTAGGGTTAGGGTTAGGGTTAGGGTTAGGGTTAGGGTTAGGGTTAGGGTTAGGGTTAGGGTTAGGGTTAGGGTTAGGGTTAGGGTTAGGGTTAGGGTTAGGGTTAGGGTTAGGGTTAGGGTTAGGGTTAGGGTTAGGGTTAGGGTTAGGGTTAGGGTTAGGGTTAGGGTTAGGGTTAGGGTTAGGGTTAGGGTTAGGGTTAGGGTTAGGGTTAGGGTTAGGGTTAGGGTTAGGGTTAGGGTTAGGGTTAGGGTTAGGGTTAGGGTTAGGGTTAGGGTTAGGGTTAGGGTTAGGGTTAGGGTTAGGGTTAGGGTTAGGGTTAGGGTTAGGGTTAGGGTTAGGGTTAGGGTTAGGGTT
The DNA here is from genome assembly GCF_057233095.1 of Heloderma suspectum. NCBI lineage: Eukaryota > Metazoa > Chordata > Lepidosauria > Squamata > Helodermatidae > Heloderma > Heloderma suspectum. The sequence continues at coordinate 126,779,753 of NC_139464.1, forward strand.
AGGGTTAGGGTTAGGGTTAGGGTTAGGGTTAGGGTTAGGGTTAGGGTTAGGGTTAGGGTTAGGGTTAGGGTTAGGGTTAGGGTTAGGGTTAGGGTTAGGGTTAGGGTTAGGGTTAGGGTTAGGGTTAGGGTTAGGGTTAGGGTTAGGGTTAGGGTTAGGGTTAGGGTTAGGGTTAGGGTTAGGGTTAGGGTTAGGGTTAGGGTTAGGGTTAGGGTTAGGGTTAGGGTTAGGGTTAGGGTTAGGGTTAGGGTTAGGGTTAGGGTTAGGGTTAGGGTTAGGGTTAGGGTTAGGGTTAGGGTTAGGGTTAGGGTTAGGGTTAGGGTTAGGGTTAGGGTTAGGGTTAGGGTTAGGGTTAGGGTTAGGGTTAGGGTTAGGGTTAGGGTTAGGGTTAGGGTTAGGGTTAGGGTTAGGGTTAGGGTTAGGGTTAGGGTTAGGGTTAGGGTTAGGGTTAGGGTTAGGGTTAGGGTTAGGGTTAGGGTTAGGGTTAGGGTTAGGGTTAGGGTTAGGGTTAGGGTTAGGGTTAGGGTTAGGGTTAGGGTTAGGGTTAGGGTTAGGGTTAGGGTTAGGGTTAGGGTTAGGGTTAGGGTTAGGGTTAGGGTTAGGGTTAGGGTTAGGGTTAGGGTTAGGGTTAGGGTTAGGGTTAGGGTTAGGGTTAGGGTTAGGGTTAGGGTTAGGGTTAGGGTTAGGGTTAGGGTTAGGGTTAGGGTTAGGGTTAGGGTTAGGGTTAGGGTTAGGGTTAGGGTTAGGGTTAGGGTTAGGGTTAGGGTTAGGGTTAGGGTTAGGGTTAGGGTTAGGGTTAGGGTTAGGGTTAGGGTTAGGGTTAGGGTTAGGGTTAGGGTTAGGGTTAGGGTTAGGGTTAGGGTTAGGGTTAGGGTTAGGGTTAGGGTTAGGGTTAGGGTTAGGGTTAGGGTTAGGGTTAGGGTTAGGGTTAGGGTTAGGGTTAGGGTTAGGGTTAGGGTTAGGGTTAGGGTTAGGGTTAGGGTTAGGGTTAGGGTTAGGGTTAGGGTTAGGGTTAGGGTTAGGGTTAGGGTTAGGGTTAGGGTTAGGGTTAGGGTTAGGGTTAGGGTTAGGGTTAGGGTTAGGGTTAGGGTTAGGGTTAGGGTTAGGGTTAGGGTTAGGGTTAGGGTTAGGGTTAGGGTTAGGGTTAGGGTTAGGGTTAGGGTTAGGGTTAGGGTTAGGGTTAGGGTTAGGGTTAGGGTTAGGGTTAGGGTTAGGGTTAGGGTTAGGGTTAGGGTTAGGGTTAGGGTTAGGGTTAGGGTTAGGGTTAGGGTTAGGGTTAGGGTTAGGGTTAGGGTTAGGGTTAGGGTTAGGGTTAGGGTTAGGGTTAGGGTTAGGGTTAGGGTTAGGGTTAGGGTTAGGGTTAGGGTTAGGGTTAGGGTTAGGGTTAGGGTTAGGGTTAGGGTTAGGGTTAGGGTTAGGGTTAGGGTTAGGGTTAGGGTTAGGGTTAGGGTTAGGGTTAGGGTTAGGGTTAGGGTTAGGGTTAGGGTTAGGGTTAGGGTTAGGGTTAGGGTTAGGGTTAGGGTTAGGGTTAGGGTTAGGGTTAGGGTTAGGGTTAGGGTTAGGGTTAGGGTTAGGGTTAGGGTTAGGGTTAGGGTTAGGGTTAGGGTTAGGGTTAGGGTTAGGGTTAGGGTTAGGGTTAGGGTTAGGGTTAGGGTTAGGGTTAGGGTTAGGGTTAGGGTTAGGGTTAGGGTTAGGGTTAGGGTTAGGGTTAGGGTTAGGGTTAGGGTTAGGGTTAGGGTTAGGGTTAGGGTTAGGGTTAGGGTTAGGGTTAGGGTTAGGGTTAGGGTTAGGGTTAGGGTTAGGGTTAGGGTTAGGGTTAGGGTTAGGGTTAGGGTTAGGGTTAGGGTTAGGGTTAGGGTTAGGGTTAGGGTTAGGGTTAGGGTTAGGGTTAGGGTTAGGGTTAGGGTTAGGGTTAGGGTTAGGGTTAGGGTTAGGGTTAGGGTTAGGGTTAGGGTTAGGGTTAGGGTTAGGGTTAGGGTTAGGGTTAGGGTTAGGGTTAGGGTTAGGGTTAGGGTTAGGGTTAGGGTTAGGGTTAGGGTTAGGGTTAGGGTTAGGGTTAGGGTTAGGGTTAGGGTTAGGGTTAGGGTTAGGGTTAGGGTTAGGGTTAGGGTTAGGGTTAGGGTTAGGGTTAGGGTTAGGGTTAGGGTTAGGGTTAGGGTTAGGGTTAGGGTTAGGGTTAGGGTTAGGGTTAGGGTTAGGGTTAGGGTTAGGGTTAGGGTTAGGGTTAGGGTTAGGGTTAGGGTTAGGGTTAGGGTTAGGGTTAGGGTTAGGGTTAGGGTTAGGGTTAGGGTTAGGGTTAGGGTTAGGGTTAGGGTTAGGGTTAGGGTTAGGGTTAGGGTTAGGGTTAGGGTTAGGGTTAGGGTTAGGGTTAGGGTTAGGGTTAGGGTTAGGGTTAGGGTTAGGGTTAGGGTTAGGGTTAGGGTTAGGGTTAGGGTTAGGGTTAGGGTTAGGGTTAGGGTTAGGGTTAGGGTTAGGGTTAGGGTTAGGGTTAGGGTTAGGGTTAGGGTTAGGGTTAGGGTTAGGGTTAGGGTTAGGGTTAGGGTTAGGGTTAGGGTTAGGGTTAGGGTTAGGGTTAGGGTTAGGGTTAGGGTTAGGGTTAGGGTTAGGGTTAGGGTTAGGGTTAGGGTTAGGGTTAGGGTTAGGGTTAGGGTTAGGGTTAGGGTTAGGGTTAGGGTTAGGGTTAGGGTTAGGGTTAGGGTTAGGGTTAGGGTTAGGGTTAGGGTTAGGGTTAGGGTTAGGGTTAGGGTTAGGGTTAGGGTTAGGGTTAGGGTTAGGGTTAGGGTTAGGGTTAGGGTTAGGGTTAGGGTTAGGGTTAGGGTTAGGGTTAGGGTTAGGGTTAGGGTTAGGGTTAGGGTTAGGGTTAGGGTTAGGGTTAGGGTTAGGGTTAGGGTTAGGGTTAGGGTTAGGGTTAGGGTTAGGGTTAGGGTTAGGGTTAGGGTTAGGGTTAGGGTTAGGGTTAGGGTTAGGGTTAGGGTTAGGGTTAGGGTTAGGGTTAGGGTTAGGGTTAGGGTTAGGGTTAGGGTTAGGGTTAGGGTTAGGGTTAGGGTTAGGGTTAGGGTTAGGGTTAGGGTTAGGGTTAGGGTTAGGGTTAGGGTTAGGGTTAGGGTTAGGGTTAGGGTTAGGGTTAGGGTTAGGGTTAGGGTTAGGGTTAGGGTTAGGGTTAGGGTTAGGGTTAGGGTTAGGGTTAGGGTTAGGGTTAGGGTTAGGGTTAGGGTTAGGGTTAGGGTTAGGGTTAGGGTTAGGGTTAGGGTTAGGGTTAGGGTTAGGGTTAGGGTTAGGGTTAGGGTTAGGGTTAGGGTTAGGGTTAGGGTTAGGGTTAGGGTTAGGGTTAGGGTTAGGGTTAGGGTTAGGGTTAGGGTTAGGGTTAGGGTTAGGGTTAGGGTTAGGGTTAGGGTTAGGGTTAGGGTTAGGGTTAGGGTTAGGGTTAGGGTTAGGGTTAGGGTTAGGGTTAGGGTTAGGGTTAGGGTTAGGGTTAGGGTTAGGGTTAGGGTTAGGGTTAGGGTTAGGGTTAGGGTTAGGGTTAGGGTTAGGGTTAGGGTTAGGGTTAGGGTTAGGGTTAGGGTTAGGGTTAGGGTTAGGGTTAGGGTTAGGGTTAGGGTTAGGGTTAGGGTTAGGGTTAGGGTTAGGGTTAGGGTTAGGGTTAGGGTTAGGGTTAGGGTTAGGGTTAGGGTTAGGGTTAGGGTTAGGGTTAGGGTTAGGGTTAGGGTTAGGGTTAGGGTTAGGGTTAGGGTTAGGGTTAGGGTTAGGGTTAGGGTTAGGGTTAGGGTTAGGGTTAGGGTTAGGGTTAGGGTTAGGGTTAGGGTTAGGGTTAGGGTTAGGGTTAGGGTTAGGGTTAGGGTTAGGGTTAGGGTTAGGGTTAGGGTTAGGGTTAGGGTTAGGGTTAGGGTTAGGGTTAGGGTTAGGGTTAGGGTTAGGGTTAGGGTTAGGGTTAGGGTTAGGGTTAGGGTTAGGGTTAGGGTTAGGGTTAGGGTTAGGGTTAGGGTTAGGGTTAGGGTTAGGGTTAGGGTTAGGGTTAGGGTTAGGGTTAGGGTTAGGGTTAGGGTTAGGGTTAGGGTTAGGGTTAGGGTTAGGGTTAGGGTTAGGGTTAGGGTTAGGGTTAGGGTTAGGGTTAGGGTTAGGGTTAGGGTTAGGGTTAGGGTTAGGGTTAGGGTTAGGGTTAGGGTTAGGGTTAGGGTTAGGGTTAGGGTTAGGGTTAGGGTTAGGGTTAGGGTTAGGGTTAGGGTTAGGGTTAGGGTTAGGGTTAGGGTTAGGGTTAGGGTTAGGGTTAGGGTTAGGGTTAGGGTTAGGGTTAGGGTTAGGGTTAGGGTTAGGGTTAGGGTTAGGGTTAGGGTTAGGGTTAGGGTTAGGGTTAGGGTTAGGGTTAGGGTTAGGGTTAGGGTTAGGGTTAGGGTTAGGGTTAGGGTTAGGGTTAGGGTTAGGGTTAGGGTTAGGGTTAGGGTTAGGGTTAGGGTTAGGGTTAGGGTTAGGGTTAGGGTTAGGGTTAGGGTTAGGGTTAGGGTTAGGGTTAGGGTTAGGGTTAGGGTTAGGGTTAGGGTTAGGGTTAGGGTTAGGGTTAGGGTTAGGGTTAGGGTTAGGGTTAGGGTTAGGGTTAGGGTTAGGGTTAGGGTTAGGGTTAGGGTTAGGGTTAGGGTTAGGGTTAGGGTTAGGGTTAGGGTTAGGGTTAGGGTTAGGGTTAGGGTTAGGGTTAGGGTTAGGGTTAGGGTTAGGGTTAGGGTTAGGGTTAGGGTTAGGGTTAGGGTTAGGGTTAGGGTTAGGGTTAGGGTTAGGGTTAGGGTTAGGGTTAGGGTTAGGGTTAGGGTTAGGGTTAGGGTTAGGGTTAGGGTTAGGGTTAGGGTTAGGGTTAGGGTTAGGGTTAGGGTTAGGGTTAGGGTTAGGGTTAGGGTTAGGGTTAGGGTTAGGGTTAGGGTTAGGGTTAGGGTTAGGGTTAGGGTTAGGGTTAGGGTTAGGGTTAGGGTTAGGGTTAGGGTTAGGGTTAGGGTTAGGGTTAGGGTTAGGGTTAGGGTTAGGGTTAGGGTTAGGGTTAGGGTTAGGGTTAGGGTTAGGGTTAGGGTTAGGGTTAGGGTTAGGGTTAGGGTTAGGGTTAGGGTTAGGGTTAGGGTTAGGGTTAGGGTTAGGGTTAGGGTTAGGGTTAGGGTTAGGGTTAGGGTTAGGGTTAGGGTTAGGGTTAGGGTTAGGGTTAGGGTTAGGGTTAGGGTTAGGGTTAGGGTTAGGGTTAGGGTTAGGGTTAGGGTTAGGGTTAGGGTTAGGGTTAGGGTTAGGGTTAGGGTTAGGGTTAGGGTTAGGGTTAGGGTTAGGGTTAGGGTTAGGGTTAGGGTTAGGGTTAGGGTTAGGGTTAGGGTTAGGGTTAGGGTTAGGGTTAGGGTTAGGGTTAGGGTTAGGGTTAGGGTTAGGGTTAGGGTTAGGGTTAGGGTTAGGGTTAGGGTTAGGGTTAGGGTTAGGGTTAGGGTTAGGGTTAGGGTTAGGGTTAGGGTTAGGGTTAGGGTTAGGGTTAGGGTTAGGGTTAGGGTTAGGGTTAGGGTTAGGGTTAGGGTTAGGGTTAGGGTTAGGGTTAGGGTTAGGGTTAGGGTTAGGGTTAGGGTTAGGGTTAGGGTTAGGGTTAGGGTTAGGGTTAGGGTTAGGGTTAGGGTTAGGGTTAGGGTTAGGGTTAGGGTTAGGGTTAGGGTTAGGGTTAGGGTTAGGGTTAGGGTTAGGGTTAGGGTTAGGGTTAGGGTTAGGGTTAGGGTTAGGGTTAGGGTTAGGGTTAGGGTTAGGGTTAGGGTTAGGGTTAGGGTTAGGGTTAGGGTTAGGGTTAGGGTTAGGGTTAGGGTTAGGGTTAGGGTTAGGGTTAGGGTTAGGGTTAGGGTTAGGGTTAGGGTTAGGGTTAGGGTTAGGGTTAGGGTTAGGGTTAGGGTTAGGGTTAGGGTTAGGGTTAGGGTTAGGGTTAGGGTTAGGGTTAGGGTTAGGGTTAGGGTTAGGGTTAGGGTTAGGGTTAGGGTTAGGGTTAGGGTTAGGGTTAGGGTTAGGGTTAGGGTTAGGGTTAGGGTTAGGGTTAGGGTTAGGGTTAGGGTTAGGGTTAGGGTTAGGGTTAGGGTTAGGGTTAGGGTTAGGGTTAGGGTTAGGGTTAGGGTTAGGGTTAGGGTTAGGGTTAGGGTTAGGGTTAGGGTTAGGGTTAGGGTTAGGGTTAGGGTTAGGGTTAGGGTTAGGGTTAGGGTTAGGGTTAGGGTTAGGGTTAGGGTTAGGGTTAGGGTTAGGGTTAGGGTTAGGGTTAGGGTTAGGGTTAGGGTTAGGGTTAGGGTTAGGGTTAGGGTTAGGGTTAGGGTTAGGGTTAGGGTTAGGGTTAGGGTTAGGGTTAGGGTTAGGGTTAGGGTTAGGGTTAGGGTTAGGGTTAGGGTTAGGGTTAGGGTTAGGGTTAGGGTTAGGGTTAGGGTTAGGGTTAGGGTTAGGGTTAGGGTTAGGGTTAGGGTTAGGGTTAGGGTTAGGGTTAGGGTTAGGGTTAGGGTTAGGGTTAGGGTTAGGGTTAGGGTTAGGGTTAGGGTTAGGGTTAGGGTTAGGGTTAGGGTTAGGGTTAGGGTTAGGGTTAGGGTTAGGGTTAGGGTTAGGGTTAGGGTTAGGGTTAGGGTTAGGGTTAGGGTTAGGGTTAGGGTTAGGGTTAGGGTTAGGGTTAGGGTTAGGGTTAGGGTTAGGGTTAGGGTTAGGGTTAGGGTTAGGGTTAGGGTTAGGGTTAGGGTTAGGGTTAGGGTTAGGGTTAGGGTTAGGGTTAGGGTTAGGGTTAGGGTTAGGGTTAGGGTTAGGGTTAGGGTTAGGGTTAGGGTTAGGGTTAGGGTTAGGGTTAGGGTTAGGGTTAGGGTTAGGGTTAGGGTTAGGGTTAGGGTTAGGGTTAGGGTTAGGGTTAGGGTTAGGGTTAGGGTTAGGGTTAGGGTTAGGGTTAGGGTTAGGGTTAGGGTTAGGGTTAGGGTTAGGGTTAGGGTTAGGGTTAGGGTTAGGGTTAGGGTTAGGGTTAGGGTTAGGGTTAGGGTTAGGGTTAGGGTTAGGGTTAGGGTTAGGGTTAGGGTTAGGGTTAGGGTTAGGGTTAGGGTTAGGGTTAGGGTTAGGGTTAGGGTTAGGGTTAGGGTTAGGGTTAGGGTTAGGGTTAGGGTTAGGGTTAGGGTTAGGGTTAGGGTTAGGGTTAGGGTTAGGGTTAGGGTTAGGGTTAGGGTTAGGGTTAGGGTTAGGGTTAGGGTTAGGGTTAGGGTTAGGGTTAGGGTTAGGGTTAGGGTTAGGGTTAGGGTTAGGGTTAGGGTTAGGGTTAGGGTTAGGGTTAGGGTTAGGGTTAGGGTTAGGGTTAGGGTTAGGGTTAGGGTTAGGGTTAGGGTTAGGGTTAGGGTTAGGGTTAGGGTTAGGGTTAGGGTTAGGGTTAGGGTTAGGGTTAGGGTTAGGGTTAGGGTTAGGGTTAGGGTTAGGGTTAGGGTTAGGGTTAGGGTTAGGGTTAGGGTTAGGGTTAGGGTTAGGGTTAGGGTTAGGGTTAGGGTTAGGGTTAGGGTTAGGGTTAGGGTTAGGGTTAGGGTTAGGGTTAGGGTTAGGGTTAGGGTTAGGGTTAGGGTTAGGGTTAGGGTTAGGGTTAGGGTTAGGGTTAGGGTTAGGGTTAGGGTTAGGGTTAGGGTTAGGGTTAGGGTTAGGGTTAGGGTTAGGGTTAGGGTTAGGGTTAGGGTTAGGGTTAGGGTTAGGGTTAGGGTTAGGGTTAGGGTTAGGGTTAGGGTTAGGGTTAGGGTTAGGGTTAGGGTTAGGGTTAGGGTTAGGGTTAGGGTTAGGGTTAGGGTTAGGGTTAGGGTTAGGGTTAGGGTTAGGGTTAGGGTTAGGGTTAGGGTTAGGGTTAGGGTTAGGGTTAGGGTTAGGGTTAGGGTTAGGGTTAGGGTTAGGGTTAGGGTTAGGGTTAGGGTTAGGGTTAGGGTTAGGGTTAGGGTTAGGGTTAGGGTTAGGGTTAGGGTTAGGGTTAGGGTTAGGGTTAGGGTTAGGGTTAGGGTTAGGGTTAGGGTTAGGGTTAGGGTTAGGGTTAGGGTTAGGGTTAGGGTTAGGGTTAGGGTTAGGGTTAGGGTTAGGGTTAGGGTTAGGGTTAGGGTTAGGGTTAGGGTTAGGGTTAGGGTTAGGGTTAGGGTTAGGGTTAGGGTTAGGGTTAGGGTTAGGGTTAGGGTTAGGGTTAGGGTTAGGGTTAGGGTTAGGGTTAGGGTTAGGGTTAGGGTTAGGGTTAGGGTTAGGGTTAGGGTTAGGGTTAGGGTTAGGGTTAGGGTTAGGGTTAGGGTTAGGGTTAGGGTTAGGGTTAGGGTTAGGGTTAGGGTTAGGGTTAGGGTTAGGGTTAGGGTTAGGGTTAGGGTTAGGGTTAGGGTTAGGGTTAGGGTTAGGGTTAGGGTTAGGGTTAGGGTTAGGGTTAGGGTTAGGGTTAGGGTTAGGGTTAGGGTTAGGGTTAGGGTTAGGGTTAGGGTTAGGGTTAGGGTTAGGGTTAGGGTTAGGGTTAGGGTTAGGGTTAGGGTTAGGGTTAGGGTTAGGGTTAGGGTTAGGGTTAGGGTTAGGGTTAGGGTTAGGGTTAGGGTTAGGGTTAGGGTTAGGGTTAGGGTTAGGGTTAGGGTTAGGGTTAGGGTTAGGGTTAGGGTTAGGGTTAGGGTTAGGGTTAGGGTTAGGGTTAGGGTTAGGGTTAGGGTTAGGGTTAGGGTTAGGGTTAGGGTTAGGGTTAGGGTTAGGGTTAGGGTTAGGGTTAGGGTTAGGGTTAGGGTTAGGGTTAGGGTTAGGGTTAGGGTTAGGGTTAGGGTTAGGGTTAGGGTTAGGGTTAGGGTTAGGGTTAGGGTTAGGGTTAGGGTTAGGGTTAGGGTTAGGGTTAGGGTTAGGGTTAGGGTTAGGGTTAGGGTTAGGGTTAGGGTTAGGGTTAGGGTTAGGGTTAGGGTTAGGGTTAGGGTTAGGGTTAGGGTTAGGGTTAGGGTTAGGGTTAGGGTTAGGGTTAGGGTTAGGGTTAGGGTTAGGGTTAGGGTTAGGGTTAGGGTTAGGGTTAGGGTTAGGGTTAGGGTTAGGGTTAGGGTTAGGGTTAGGGTTAGGGTTAGGGTTAGGGTTAGGGTTAGGGTTAGGGTTAGGGTTAGGGTTAGGGTTAGGGTTAGGGTTAGGGTTAGGGTTAGGGTTAGGGTTAGGGTTAGGGTTAGGGTTAGGGTTAGGGTTAGGGTTAGGGTTAGGGTTAGGGTTAGGGTTAGGGTTAGGGTTAGGGTTAGGGTTAGGGTTAGGGTTAGGGTTAGGGTTAGGGTTAGGGTTAGGGTTAGGGTTAGGGTTAGGGTTAGGGTTAGGGTTAGGGTTAGGGTTAGGGTTAGGGTTAGGGTTAGGGTTAGGGTTAGGGTTAGGGTTAGGGTTAGGGTTAGGGTTAGGGTTAGGGTTAGGGTTAGGGTTAGGGTTAGGGTTAGGGTTAGGGTTAGGGTTAGGGTTAGGGTTAGGGTTAGGGTTAGGGTTAGGGTTAGGGTTAGGGTTAGGGTTAGGGTTAGGGTTAGGGTTAGGGTTAGGGTTAGGGTTAGGGTTAGGGTTAGGGTTAGGGTTAGGGTTAGGGTTAGGGTTAGGGTTAGGGTTAGGGTTAGGGTTAGGGTTAGGGTTAGGGTTAGGGTTAGGGTTAGGGTTAGGGTTAGGGTTAGGGTTAGGGTTAGGGTTAGGGTTAGGGTTAGGGTTAGGGTTAGGGTTAGGGTTAGGGTTAGGGTTAGGGTTAGGGTTAGGGTTAGGGTTAGGGTTAGGGTTAGGGTTAGGGTTAGGGTTAGGGTTAGGGTTAGGGTTAGGGTTAGGGTTAGGGTTAGGGTTAGGGTTAGGGTTAGGGTTAGGGTTAGGGTTAGGGTTAGGGTTAGGGTTAGGGTTAGGGTTAGGGTTAGGGTTAGGGTTAGGGTTAGGGTTAGGGTTAGGGTTAGGGTTAGGGTTAGGGTTAGGGTTAGGGTTAGGGTTAGGGTTAGGGTTAGGGTTAGGGTTAGGGTTAGGGTTAGGGTTAGGGTTAGGGTTAGGGTTAGGGTTAGGGTTAGGGTTAGGGTTAGGGTTAGGGTTAGGGTTAGGGTTAGGGTTAGGGTTAGGGTTAGGGTTAGGGTTAGGGTTAGGGTTAGGGTTAGGGTTAGGGTTAGGGTTAGGGTTAGGGTTAGGGTTAGGGTTAGGGTTAGGGTTAGGGTTAGGGTTAGGGTTAGGGTTAGGGTTAGGGTTAGGGTTAGGGTTAGGGTTAGGGTTAGGGTTAGGGTTAGGGTTAGGGTTAGGGTTAGGGTTAGGGTTAGGGTTAGGGTTAGGGTTAGGGTTAGGGTTAGGGTTAGGGTTAGGGTTAGGGTTAGGGTTAGGGTTAGGGTTAGGGTTAGGGTTAGGGTTAGGGTTAGGGTTAGGGTTAGGGTTAGGGTTAGGGTTAGGGTTAGGGTTAGGGTTAGGGTTAGGGTTAGGGTTAGGGTTAGGGTTAGGGTTAGGGTTAGGGTTAGGGTTAGGGTTAGGGTTAGGGTTAGGGTTAGGGTTAGGGTTAGGGTTAGGGTTAGGGTTAGGGTTAGGGTTAGGGTTAGGGTTAGGGTTAGGGTTAGGGTTAGGGTTAGGGTTAGGGTTAGGGTTAGGGTTAGGGTTAGGGTTAGGGTTAGGGTTAGGGTTAGGGTTAGGGTTAGGGTTAGGGTTAGGGTTAGGGTTAGGGTTAGGGTTAGGGTTAGGGTTAGGGTTAGGGTTAGGGTTAGGGTTAGGGTTAGGGTTAGGGTTAGGGTTAGGGTTAGGGTTAGGGTTAGGGTTAGGGTTAGGGTTAGGGTTAGGGTTAGGGTTAGGGTTAGGGTTAGGGTTAGGGTTAGGGTTAGGGTTAGGGTTAGGGTTAGGGTTAGGGTTAGGGTTAGGGTTAGGGTTAGGGTTAGGGTTAGGGTTAGGGTTAGGGTTAGGGTTAGGGTTAGGGTTAGGGTTAGGGTTAGGGTTAGGGTTAGGGTTAGGGTTAGGGTTAGGGTTAGGGTTAGGGTTAGGGTTAGGGTTAGGGTTAGGGTTAGGGTTAGGGTTAGGGTTAGGGTTAGGGTTAGGGTTAGGGTTAGGGTTAGGGTTAGGGTTAGGGTTAGGGTTAGGGTTAGGGTTAGGGTTAGGGTTAGGGTTAGGGTTAGGGTTAGGGTTAGGGTTAGGGTTAGGGTTAGGGTTAGGGTTAGGGTTAGGGTTAGGGTTAGGGTTAGGGTTAGGGTTAGGGTTAGGGTTAGGGTTAGGGTTAGGGTTAGGGTTAGGGTTAGGGTTAGGGTTAGGGTTAGGGTTAGGGTTAGGGTTAGGGTTAGGGTTAGGGTTAGGGTTAGGGTTAGGGTTAGGGTTAGGGTTAGGGTTAGGGTTAGGGTTAGGGTTAGGGTTAGGGTTAGGGTTAGGGTTAGGGTTAGGGTTAGGGTTAGGGTTAGGGTTAGGGTTAGGGTTAGGGTTAGGGTTAGGGTTAGGGTTAGGGTTAGGGTTAGGGTTAGGGTTAGGGTTAGGGTTAGGGTTAGGGTTAGGGTTAGGGTTAGGGTTAGGGTTAGGGTTAGGGTTAGGGTTAGGGTTAGGGTTAGGGTTAGGGTTAGGGTTAGGGTTAGGGTTAGGGTTAGGGTTAGGGT